>NC_056727.1:153024662-153029662 GCF_019279795.1 Protopterus annectens | reverse complement strand
CTGCTTCTACTGAATAAAAGCCTTAATTAAATAAAACTCTGAAAGACCTTCTGCTTTGACAAGTGCATGAAGGTGTTGGTTCGTAAATCACTCTTGACATTCTACAGTGTAGGTCAGCAATGCTATCACTTTCTATTTCATCCTCTTCCTCATGCGGAAAAATGCTTAATTTTGAGGAAGAAGTGGTACTTTTTGGAATGCCAGATTTATTTCCTCTGTTATTCATTTCTTTACCCAAGAACAGCACACCAATGGACTATGCAGCAAAATGAGCTTCTGCCCCCCTCAACTCCGGCTTGCTGGAACGGTTTCGGCATCTCTACAATGAGGTTAACAAATGAGTAATATTATTATTTTTATTATTTTCTTGGTTAACCCCGAGATATTGCCTTAGGTTGAATGCTAGCCAATATGCTAGTAAATGTGGCAGTTTCCATCACCACACATTACAAGGATGTATGCCTTTTGCTTAGCAGTTTGTCTTCCTTTCTCCCCATAGCATTATATTATCTATATTATCTTTGATCGCTTGAAGTGAAATGTGCTCATAACAGATTGAAATGTTCCTAACATAGTATAATGCCATCACACCTCTCAACTGTACAGATTTTCACAGAATGTCCAGATTTTTGATTCATAGATTTAGTCTGTTCCTCGTCAAAAAAGAAGTTATGTACTCACCATAACTTTCCATGTTTGTTGTCCATATTCTCGCCTTCATTCTTGCTGGTTGAGTTTGGAACCAAGCATTGGTTCTGACTCGGCCTATTATTAAAGCCGGAGAGCTTCCACCGGCTCGAGGTTACAACCTATCTCATCATGCTTAGGGAAGATTACTCAGATCTTGTTTGCAAATTTTAACATTTTGAAGATTTTTATGCTAAAAACCCAATAAAAATAGCTATTAGTCTATCTCTCATGAGACAAGAAGGGAATCAGAGAACACAATTCACCAATGTATAGACTTTCTCTCAATCCTCCAGGAGCGAAGGTTGGGGAAAGGAGGGTGGGGCGCAAGAATGAAGACGAGAATATGGACAACAAACATGGAACTTTATGGTGAGTACATAACTTCTTTATGTTATGTTGTCCTATCTCGCCTTCATTCTTGCTGGTTGGGATAGCATCCCATGCACCTTCGTTCTTGGTTGGCTCAAAGGAATAAACTCTTCAGAACAGTAGAACCAAAAGAAGCTCTGTTCCAGGAGGCTATGTCTACTTTGTAATGAGGGATAAATGTATGAGGTTTGACTCATGTGGCTGCAGCACAAATTTAATTCATATGTAGTCTAACCTGAAATGCAGCTGATGTTGACATAGCTCTAGTTGAGTGGCCTTTAAGTTTTCCTGGCAGTTGTTTGTGCTGAGAATTATATGCATAGGTAATGGTGTCAGTAAGCCATTTTGACAAAGTAACTTTCGAAACTGGTGCACCTTTTTTTGTTTTCTGAGAATGAGACAAATAACTGGTAAGATTTTCTAAACTCTTTTGTTCTGTGTAAGCAGAAGTGCAACTGCCTGTGGAGATCCAGTTGGTGAACCTTATATTATGCCTTGTTGCCATAGTTTGGAAAAAAGACAGGTAGGTCGATGGACTGATTCAAATTGGTCTCTGGACACATTTTGGGAAGGAATTAAGGATTGGTTCTAAGAGAGACTTTATGAAAGACTAAGTAGGGTGGGGCATATGGATAGGGCTTGTAGTTCTGAAACCCTTATAGCTGAAGTGATAGCTATTAAAAAGGCTGTTTTCTATGTTAGAAATTTTAGCTGGCAAGAGGAAGCTGGTTTATATGGTGACAGAATCAGGGTAGTCAGTACTAAATTTAGGTCCCAAGGAGGTGGTGGTTCTCTTATTGGAGGCCTTAGTAAAAAAAGTACCTCTCAGGAAGGCTTTGCACAACTTATGAGACATTATCATAGACCCCATATCTCCTAAGTGGTAGTTAGTTATGGCGGCCAGTTGCACTCATATGGTAGCTGGTGCTGCACCTTCATTAAAAAGTTCTGCCAAGAAATCTAAAATTGCAGTTACAGGGGCTGTGAAAGGGTCTATGTGATGCCTGGAAGCCCAACAAGAAAATAATTTCCATTTGCTAGCATAACGCTTTCTAGTCATCATTTTATGAGACAAGACTATAATGTGTCTCACTGCAGGAGAAATGTCTGGGAGCCTGGCTAAGACTGGAAGTGGAGCAGTCAAGCTGTTTGAGGGTTTAGATAGAGGGATGGAGCGTTCCTGACTGATGAGTCAGAAGATCTAAAACTAGGTCCAGAATCCATGTCTCTTCTTGGAGATGAGGCCATAGGAAGGGGAACCAGATTTGGCAAGGCCATTATGGAGCAATGAGTATTAACTTGCAACTCAACGATTTGGCTTTCTGTAGAACTTTGGGGATTAGTGGAAAAAGGGGAAAGGCATAAAGAAGTCCCAGGGGCCAGTTGTGAATAAGTGCATCCCTTGATGACTCCCCAGAGGGGGGAATTAGGGCAAGGTAGCTTCTGCATTTGGTGTTCATGGATGAGGCAAAGAGATTGCATCAAGGCTGGCCCCATTTGCAAAAAATCTGGTTCATAATTTCCTGTTTCAGGGACCACTCCTGAGACATTAGGATTGCTCTGCTCAGTTTGTCCACTATCACGTTGGATTTCCCCAGAATATACATTGCAGTCAGAAAGCATTGAGAGGAGACTGCCCATTGCCAAACTCTTTGAGCCTCTCGACAAAGGAGGTTGGATCTGGTTCCGCCTTGTTTGTTGATATACCACACTACCAACATGTTGTCCAGCTGTATTCCAATTGTACCTGTTGGAAGAGAATTCTGGAATCCCTGCAATGCTAAAAGCACTGCTTTCATTTCTATGACATTGATGTGCAAGTGATACTCATGTTCCTACCAAGTTCCTTGGACTGTCTTTCCCAGATAATGCACCCTCACCCTATCTGGAAAGCATCCGTGGTCACTGTAGCTACTGGTTGTGGAAGAGTGAATGGTCTGCCCAATACTACCTGGTTGGACTGAAGCCATCAGTGTAGGGCCTCCTTGCAGGAGTCTGTAATGATGATCTTGTGGGACATAGGTAATCCTGTATGGACCATTGAGTGAATATTAACCACTGGAGGACTCTCATGTGTAAATGTGCCTGAGGTACCAGTGTTATGGCTGCTGCCATGGTGCCTAAAACCTTAAATTGAACTTTTCCTGAACCTTCCTTCTCAAAAGCAAAATGGAGACTTGATGACATAGTGTCTGTCCTCTGTTGTAAGGCAGTTTTGCTACCATGTTTTCTGTGTTTAAGTCTGCTCCTATGAATATAATATACTGTGATGGCAACAAGGCAAATTTTCAAAATTTATGGTAATGCCCAGTTCCGAGCAGAAATGGATGGTGGTGTTTCTTGCTTTGGTTAGTAGATGCTTAGTGGTGGTGGTGAGGAGCCATTTGTCTAATTACAGAAACACCCAGATTCCTAGATGACTCAGGTAAGCTGTCACTGCTGCCATGCATTTGGTGAACACTCTGGGGCCTGTAGTGAGGCCAAAGGGTAGAGCTTGGAATTGGTAATGACTGACTCCTGACCGAAAGCATAGATGTCTCCTGGATCGTCTGTCCATTTTTATTTTGTACGCATCCTGAAGATCTATTGAGCACATCCAGTTTTCTTTCCCCAGAAAGGGGAGGATAGACTGCAGTGTCACCATCTGGAACTTTGACTTTTTTACAAACTTGTTCAGCTTGCTGAGATCCAAAATGGGCCTCCAGTTGCCTGTTTTTTTTTGGAACTATAAAGAACCTTGAGTAAGTTCCAGATCTGATTTGGTTTGCGGGGATGTCCTGGATGACTCTTTTTCTTAGCAACCTTTGTATCTCTAGGGTTGCTTGATTCCTTTGACTGGGTGGAATGTCTGGGACTGATTTTGTTTGTGGGGGTGTGGTGGAGAAGGGTATGTTGTATCCCCTGGATATTATTGACTGTGCCCATTTGTCTAGAGTGATGATTAGCCAGGCTTTTGGGTACAGTGATAGTTTGCCCCTGACTACCTCCAGAGGTGGACAGCTGGGATTCCTTTCAGGAGAGCTGGAAGGGTCTGCCAGAGAATGTATCTCTGTCAAACTGATTCTGTGGACCCACTCTGCCGTGAGGTTGGCATCTTCCATTGTTATTTCCCCCTCTGCCCCTGGAGGAAAAATCACCATGTGCATCTGGTGAAGCTCTTTGGGATTTCTGGAACCACATTTTCCTCCCTTCTGGCCTTTGGGGTAAGGCCTCATAGGGAGGGAAAAATGTACTCCCACGGCAGACAGAGTTTTGCCTTCCTGCTCACACCTGGTCAGAGTCTGTTTAACGTTTGGCCCAAACAAGGATGAGCCATCAAAAGGGGCAGTGGTGAAGGAAGACTTGAAGGGCTTAGCAAACTCACAAAGGTGCATCCAGGAATGCCTCCTCAGAGCTATTCCTGTACCTGCTGCCCTACTCGCTCCATTGGCTGCATATGAGATAAGCTGCATGGAGGAATTGACCATGGAATTTAAGGTCGCAAGCTGGGAGGACACCTTGTCTGGTGCCCCCACAGCTATAGGATCTTGGAGGGTATCTCCTAACTCTTTCTGGAGATCCCTCTGGAATCTGGAAAAATGGGTTAAGCAGTTCAGTGACATTTGTGTAAAGGCTGCTGACGAGAACACATGCTTTCCATATCTGTCCATCGTATGAGATTCTTTATTTGGTGGACGGACAGATGAAGAAGTCTCAGCTAACTCCTTTTTGGTGGCCGCCACCACCACCATAGCATTTACTGGGACACCTTTGGCCAAGACTTCCTTGTCAGATGGGGCAGTTAAAAATTTGTTGGGCCTCCTTGGAACAGGTTCTATAGATTCTTGAGAGCCCCACGCCTTTCGACTAACTACCCCCAGAAGCTGATCAAAAGGCAGAGACACCCAAGAGTTTGAAAGTCGAGACCCAAATGCCTCCAGGTATATGGACTTATCCTCCGA
>NC_056727.1:152909662-153019662 GCF_019279795.1 Protopterus annectens | reverse complement strand
CTGAACATTCTCAGTAAACATATGCCTAAAAGGATTTAAAACCCTACCATCCAGGCAGTCAATTAAAGTTGAGTGATGTTGGGGTGTATCCAACACCCCTGCTTTTGTAGATCTTCCAGGGTTTCTTGCATGGAGTCTTGGAACAGAATATTGACAGCTGATTGTTCAGAGAGGAACTCTCCACAGATGGACGAACACTGAAAAAAATTTAGCAATCACATCCAAGAATAGCCATAAGGCCTTTTAGAGCTACATACTTATCCTAAAAGGTAGGATCTAAGCATGTGCCGAACCATGGCTAATGGTATCACACACACTAATCGTGCAGTGATAGTAAACCTGCTAGTGGACAGATTTGGTGAAAATTTCACTCCCTTATCCCCTCCAAAATTATCACAAACCTTACCTCCAACTTCTCCCCACCCTACATATCTGAAGAGCAGGTCATTAAAGCCTTGTCTATCGCAAAAACACAGCCTCTATGGGACCAGACAGCATCCGAGACTGTCTTCTAAACAAACTAAAACATGAACTAGCATCACCATTAAGTAACCTGTTTAATCACAGCCTAACCACAGACTTTGTTCCTGTGGAAGGGAGAACAGCAATAGTTATTCCCTTCCACAAAGGTGGCTTAGCAACAGACCCAGGGAATTATAGACCCATAAATCTGATCAGCCTCTTCTGTAAAGCCATGGGATGTATTATCATGGACCTCATAAATAAAGTCATAGGTGACCTCCAAACCCTGGATCCAACCCAATTTGACTTCTTCAAGGGCAGATCCTGCCTGTTAATCCTGGTGGATTTCTTTAAAAATGTGACCAGGGCCATTGAAGAGAACAAATCTGTGCAGACAGCATACCTTGATATGGCAAAGCCTTTGACACAATCCCACACTCAGGCATTACCTATAAACTTAAACTGAATGTAAACCCCTTTGTTGTAAGATGGGTTGCAAATGGCTTACAAACCAGTCACACACTATCAAACTGGGTAACTCCACATTAACCAACATAACTGTCACCAGCAGGGTGCCACAAGGATCAGTGTTGGGCCCCCTTCTGATTGGTATACACTTCTCAGAAGTTCAGGCTAAAACTAATGGGCTGTGGCTGACAAAGTTTGTGGACAACTGCAAACTGAGTGCAATTATTGAATCCACAAATGTTGTCAGTATACTTCAGGAGGGTCTTACACAGACCAACAACTGCTGGCTTAGTCATGGTCTCAAACTGAATGCAAAGAAATGCATCATCATTCCCTTTGGTAGAAGCAATGTCCTTTCACACTATCAAATTAACAACAATACCTTATGTACCTATAAAGTGGTAAGAGATCTGGGATCAAAAGTAGATTGCGACCTTAACTTTGACCACCATGTGTCTACTGCAGTAAGGGAGGCTTTCTACATAGCAGACTTGATTAGCAAAGGCATTACCTCTAGAGCAAAGGAGGTTATAACCCCTCTATACTCATCACTAATCAGGCCCATAATTGAGTATACCGCCTCTTTCGGCATGTACTGTACAAAGCACCTGCAGCAATTGGAGAGACCTCAGAGGTTTCTAACTAAGAAGATCAAGGTAGTCCAGCACATGCCTTACACAGACCAACTAAAGTCTCTGTCACTATACTCAGTATCATATAGACTTCTTAGGGGAGACTTATACTTGGCTTACAGAGCAATCTTGATTCACACCTAATGAATTTGCTGTACATCCGTAAATAAAACGGGACTAGAGCTACCTTTTCCAGGGACCTAAATATGGCCTACGACTTGAACAGGATTTGCTGGAGGGGCAAATTTGTCTTCCAGTGACTGACACGTCTTTGGAATAGGCTGCCAATTCATGTGAAGTGGAGCACCTCTATGACACTGTTCAAAAGGAACATGGACAAGTGGATGGGGCACCTTATATTCTTACCTGGGACAGCGACCACAACCCTTCTGGACATGGGCAGTCATTACTAAATACAATCCTGGGTACTAACTAAAGTATCTATGGTATTACATTGGGATGAAACGTCTAGGCTTGAATTGATCTCCAGGTCGATAGCCTAGAAACCTCCTATGATCCTATATGTTATAACACTTTCCTGTATAACAATTATAAATCCAAGTCATGCTTTGTGGATCATACATATAACACTGGAAACATGCTAAGCATGCATTAACAAGGACAGTACTGTATTGAAAATTCATTTAAGAAGTATGTGAGTGATACCAGGGACTGGACAACAGTAAAGAATACTTTCTTTAACAGACTATCTAATCATTACAAGCCATAACAAAAAAAATATAAAATATATCCTGGTAAATAAATACTGTCTAAACTTTGCCTGAAATCCATTCCCCAGAGGAGATGTTAAAGTGATTTCCCATAAGCTTGAGCTGTTAGTAGCTGGGATGGAAGTAAAAGATTCTATGGCACTCATCACAAAAAGAATAGAGGTACTTTACTGATATAATACATCGCATCAGAAACCTCAACTTATAAAAATAAATATTGGATACAAAATTTCCAACTAAAAACAGAGCAATATAAACAAAAAGAAATATGTACACTGCACAACCGCATTTCCCCATCCTTTATGCCACATTTTTATTTTTTTATTTTTTCATTATTAGTGTAAAATCCCCCATTTTAGGGCAGCTGTGGTGGTGCAGCTGTTAGCGTTGCCACTTCACAGCAAGAGGTTCTCTGGTTCGATCCTCGGCTTGGGTGCCTTCTGTGCGGAGTCTGCATGTCCTCTCTGTGGTTGTATGGGTTTCCTCCGGGTGCTCCGGTTTCCTCCCACATCCCAAAGACATGCTGTAGATGGATTAGACACTCTAAATTGGCCCTAGGCATGAGTGTGTGTGTGTGTGTGTGTGTGTGTGTGTGTGTGTGTGTGTGTGTGTGTGTGTGTGTGTATGTGTGTATGCATGTGTGTGCCTTCCATGGAAGGTTGGGCACTGGGCTGGCAACTCAACACCATAAAAACTCCACTGGCCATCATGAGAGGACAGGTAATCTGCTGCGATGACCCCTAACCAGGAAAAGCCAGAAGAAGTGTAAAATACCCATTTTATACAATAATGCATTACAGTGCATTAACAAAAGTATACATTTCACACTGTAACTATATCATACTTATTATTTCACTGCAGGATGAGAGATTATAATAACCCTTCCAAATGCTATTTAAATCTAATTATGATAACAGTTTCAAATATAAATGATCAACTGTCATCTCCCAATATATTTTAACTGCTGAACATGATAACAATGCATACTTTATTGTTTATTCCACACTACATAACTGATATAATCTTTCATCTTATGTTATGGTTCATTTGCCCCTTAGCAGACAGTTTACCTAGCATTATTCTCCATAAAAGTCATGAATTTCTAATGCATCTTTAAATCTTTCTTTTCAGTATACAACAGCTTTCTAAATATCACCATTCACGGTCTTTTAAAGCCTAACACGATAATTTTTATTTATGCATTTATTTGTCTTTTTTACTAGAAAAGTCCGACTGGGAAATATCCATTTTCAGTGGAGGCCCAGGGAGAAAAGCTCCATTTGCTTCCATTGCATTATTTCTATTTACATTTACATACAAACAGTAGTTGCATTCATGCATTCTAAGATTTTACAGAGGTGGAATTTAATAAAGGGAAAGCACACGTGCAACTTAGTGGATTGTACAGGCAGCAGCTATATATAACAACTGTTTTGTCAATTCAGTAAGAGGATGAGAATATAATATTTAACTAGAGTATTTTGAGAGTATAATGCAGTGAACACAAGATGAGAATGTACAGGACCAGGATTGGTTAAGATGTTGTTTAAGCAGTGGTTTAAAATTATTAAGTTTACTGAAGAGTTTTATTTGCATGAGGATACTATTCCAGGGTTTAACAATGCATTGGGAGTAGAGTGAGTCTCCTGCAACATTTCATTACTTAATTGTAATTAATAAGAATTTGTTACTCAAAGAGAGGTCCCTTGCTGGACAGTAGGGTAGTAATAAGTTTTGTAGTGCTGGGAATTTTTCTGGATGATGAAAGAGTTTGTGTGCTGTGGTTAGTTGTGATATGTCAGACATTTGCATCCATACTTTTCAAATACCACTCTTTTTATCAAGATATCTTCAATATTTAATTTCCAAAGTAAAATTGTGTGTGCATACTCTGTCATAGCTATAGAAAGCTTTCATTTTCTTTTTCCTGAAAAAAATACTATCCCATATATCATGATATCTTTATAAGAATATCTAAACTCTTTTTTATGGATAATAAGTAATATATATTCCTCAAAGCTAAAAAATCTATGGGGTTAATTAGTCCCAAACCATCATCTTCCTTACAACAATATATTGTATTTATTTTAATTGGGTTTAGTTTGTTTCCATCAAAAATTGAAAAAAAAAAACTCTTAATAACTCTTTTTCTTTAGAAGAAGGAAATGGATACAACAAACTCATGTATGTTAATTTTCCAAGAGATACATAATTTAATGCACACACACACACACACACACACACACACACACACACACACACACACACACACACACACACACACACACACACACACACACACACACACACACACACACACACACACACACACACACACACACATACACACACACACACACACACACATATATATGTATATGGTTCCCTATTAGAATCCTGAAACACTATAAGCCTGAAAGTCAAAATCCTGAAAACTAATGACTGAAAATGCAAAATCTCGAAAATGCAAAATCCTGAAAGTCAAAATCCTGAAAACACAAAATGGACATACTGACGTCATTGTGGCTTTGCTATTGTTAGCCCTGTGGTGTTAGGTCATGCGTTGGGTCCGGGTGAGTGTGCGGTTGGTTTTATGTTAGGGTTTGGGGCGGTATAAGTGAGTCAGGGTTAGGGCAGGTTAGGCATGTATGCAATAGTGACAAATATTGGGGTTAGGGGCGGTTTAAGTGAGTTAGGGTTAGGGCGCTGGTCAGGTGAGTGTGCGATAGTGACGGACCTTAGGGTTAGGGTTAGGGTCAGGGTCAGTTGGTAGATATTAGTGTCTTTATAGTGACATATTAGCATTATTTGTGTTTTCAGGATTTTGACTTTCAGGATTTTGCATTTTCGAGATTTTGCATTTTCAGTCATTAGTTTTCAGGATTTTGACTTTCAGGCTTATAGTGTTTCAGGATTCTAATAGGGAACTATATATATATATATATATATATACATATATATATATATATATATATATATATATATATATAAAATATATTACACTTTCTTTCCAAAGGACATCTTAAATTTGGTCCACTGTTTCGTGATATTATGCATAACATCCAAAACATTCACCTATAGCATATTTATAGAAATTTCAGATTCATAACATATTCCTAATAGCTTAATATTTGAAGTGATTCTATGATTTTCAGTATTAGATATAAAATTCTCAAATATAGCACATTCTTCAGTATTAAAGTACAAACCTACTTTTTATAGCTTATTTTTATTACTGTAAATATGTCATCCAACATAAAAAAGAAGTTATGTACTTACCATAACGTTCCATCTGAGTAGGTAACTTCATTTGTCAGCAACCTGTGGGTATCGGATCCAAATCGGATCCGAGCCGGCAGCTTTATTCAGCTAAGATCCGAGCTCCAAGCTCCTCCCTCTTACCCATAACCCCCTGCCATCCTTCTCTTTCCTCAGATCGAGTTTGCTTAGCCTTATAAACAAGTACAATCAGGATCAACTAAACATCCTAACCTGATGTCATCTGGTACAGAAAACACAAGGTCCTAAAGGGACGAACTACAGGTTAGGGGGACAGGGGGGGGGGGTTGGTTGCTGACAAATGAAGTTACCTACTCAGATGGAATGTTATGGTAAGTACATAACTTCTTTATCTGAAGTAGTTAACTTCATTTGTTCATCAACTTGTGGGACAGAGTCTTCAACTACCTAAACTTGGGAGGTCCTCATGGAAGAATATTCCGGAGAACTGTGGAGCCAAAGGATGCCCTTCCTCTGGAAATTAAATCTAGCTTGTAATGTGTAATAAAGGTATGGGATGAGTGGAATGGGCGTGAACTCTGACAGGTTCTGGTCAGCCAGAACTCTTACATGCAAGAAGTATACATTGTGAAATCCATCTGGACAATGTAGCTTTTGACACCGGTTTGCCCAAAAAGGGTTTAGCAAAGGATACAAGAAGTTGCTCAGATTTTCTATGACCAGCAGTCCTGTGTAAATAGAACCTCAATTGTCTGTGCACATCTAAAAAGTGTAATTTGTATTCACTCTTGTTTTGATAATTCAGGAAAAACACTGGTAAATTGATAGATTGATTAATGTTGGACTCAGAGGCGACTTTAGGTAAGAAGGACGAATTGGTCCTGAGGGAAACTATCGTTATGGAAGACCAGATATGGGGGTTTGGTGCAAAGGGCTTGAAGGTCTGAAACCCTTCTAGCCGAAGAGATGGCAATGAGAAAAGCCGTCTTCCAAGATAAGTATTTAAGATCCACCGAAGCTGCAGGTTCAAAGGGGGGGCCAGTAAGAGCCTGAAGAACAAGGGTTAAATCCCACGGAGGAACTGCATCCTTCATGGTAAGCCTTAATAGGAGAGTACCTTTTACAAAGGTTTTGCAGATCTTGGTGGAAGCTAAAGAACAGAGATCACTTCCCACATGAAAGTGTGAAATTGCTGCTAATTGGACTTTGACGGTAGAGGAGCTGGCACCTTGATCAAATAACTGCGACAAAAACTCTAATACAGCTGGTATAGGGGCTGTAAAGGGATCCATACGTCTATGTTCTGCCTAGATCTAAAAATGTTTCCATTTGCTCTTATAGACCTTTCTGGTAGAAGGTTTATGAGCGGCTACTAGAATAGCTTTAACAGAAGAAGAGATACCGGGAGTCCTAGCTATGATTGCAACTGGATCAACCAAGCCGTGAGCTTGAGGTTGTCCAGGTTTGGAGTTGTCAACTCCAGGGGGTGAGAAATCAGATCCTGAGTGGCATCCAGAATCCATGGGGGATTGACCAGATGAGACCATAGGTTCATAGGTTCATACTAGGCTATCTGCCCTAGGGCATTTATAAGCCTAGCCAGAATGTGTTTGGCTTTCGCCACCCATTTTAAATTAATTTTGCTATGCCCTTTTTCGAGGTTAGTATACTGTGCCTCTGTCTAACAGTGACACAAAAGTGATACCCGGGGTAAACCTACGATCTCCCATCCACTCATCAAGATTCCTCTTGAAGAGAGTCAATGAGGGACTCTGCCTAACCTG
Source organism: Protopterus annectens (assembly GCF_019279795.1). Classification (NCBI taxonomy): domain Eukaryota; kingdom Metazoa; phylum Chordata; order Ceratodontiformes; family Protopteridae; genus Protopterus; species Protopterus annectens. The sequence continues at coordinate 153,012,345 of NC_056727.1, read as the reverse complement.
GACTGGGATTTTATTCCAGAGTGAAGGGAGCCTCTGGGTTATGAATCTGTCCCTCCAGCATGTCTTATTTATTTCAGTGCTGAGGTTCAAGTCTCTTGAGCGTGTAGCTCGATGGGATTTGGATTTTCTGAGGTGCAGCATGTCCATTAATTCCGGGTTGGACATGGCTTTATACGTCAGGCACAGATCGCCTCTGAAAAGGCGGTATGCCACTGAGTAGAGGTGGAGTTTCTTTAACCGGGCAGCATATGGCATTTGTTTGAGCCCTTTGATCCTCTTGGTGAGGTACTTTTGGGGTCTTTCCAGTTGCTGCAGGTGTCTGGTAAGGTACATCCCAAAAGGGGCATTGTACTCAATTATGGGCCTGATGAGGGATGAGTAAAGAGGCACGATGACCTCCCCTGATCTAGATGTGAATCCCTTCATGATTAGGTGGGCTATATAAAATGTTTTTCTAACCACTTTGGCCACGTGGTTGTCAAATGAGAGATTGCTATCAACCTGGGTCCCCAGGTCCCTAATTACTTCTTCTGTACTTAATGGATTACCACCTATGTGGTAATTTGTGGGCACTTTGTTTTTGCCAAAGGGGATGACTATACACGTTTTGGCATTTAGCTTGAGGCCATGGCTCCAGCACCAGTTGTCTGTTTCTATGAGGCCCTTTTGGAGGATGCTTGTGTCAGCTGGAGAGTCGATTATGGCGCCCAGTTTGCAGTCATCTGCGAACTTGGTCAGCCACAGTCCTTCCGTGTTGGCCTGTACCTCCAAGAAATATATACCGAACAAGAGAGGTCCCAGGACTGAGCCTTGTGGGACACCACTTGTAACTGGTTTGGAGTCTGACATGGCTCCAGCAATTCTAACCATGTGGGTTCTGTCCTTGAGCCATCTAGTGACATAGGGGTTTATATTTAAGCTGGCGAGCTTATCTATAATGCCTGAGTGTGGTATTGTATCGAAGGCTTTTACGAGGTCCAGGTAGGCTGTGTGGACCACCTTCCCCTCGTCAATGGCCTTGATGACTGTTTCAAAGAAATCAACCAGGTTTAAGAGGCAGGATCTGCCCTTAACAAAGCCAAACTGGGTAGGATCCAGTGTCTGTAGGTCCCCAATATCTTTATTTATGAGGTCCATGATGATCCTTTCCATAGCTTTGCAGAACAAGCTAGTCAGGCTTATGGGGTGATAGTTTCCAGGATCCGTTGAGGCTTAACCTTTATGGAACAACGGAACCACATTTGACGAGGCCAGAATATGGCTATGAGGATCACTCTGCTCCCCAACTGATGAGCTTTCTGCAAGACTTTTACCATGAGAGGAAGAGGTGGATAAGCATAAAGTAGACCAGATGGCCAAGCATGGACTAGAGCGTCTCTGGGGGATTCCCCTGGTGGGGGAAATAGAGCAAAGTACTCGCTGCACTTTGTGTTCGAAGGTGACGCGAAAAGATCACATCAAGGTTGACTTCACTTGAGGAAGATCTGCTTCGCTACTCTCAGGTTCAGAGACCACTTGTAAGGTGAGAGGATGGTTCGACTCAGCTTGTCTGTCAAAATGTTGGACCGACTCGGAATGTGCATTGCTATGAGAAAGCGGTTGGTGGTGATCGCCCACTCCCAAACTCTCATAGCCTCTCGACACAGTGGGTAGGATCTGGTTCCCCCCTGTTTGTTGATATACCAGACTACTGACATGTTGTCTGACTGAATCGCAATTGTCCCTAAGGGAAGAAAGGCCTGGAGTGCTTGCAACACTAAAAGCACCGCCCTCATCTCTAGGACATTGATATGCAACAAGGTCTCTGAGTGTGTCCACGTGCCTTGGACGGTTCTGCCCATGCAATGCCCCCCCACCCGTGGTGATAAGCATCCATGGTCACTGTGGCTTAGGGTGGGGTCATCGAAAAAGGGCGCCCTTCCCGGATATCCGAGGATTGGATCCACCAGAGTAGGGACCTCTTGCAAGCATTGCTGAGGGCGATAGCCGTATGTAGTGGATGTTGCAGGATGGACCATTGGACCTGCAATGTCCATTGCAGGACCCTCATGTTCAGCCGAGTCAAAGGTGAAAGACTGATGGCAGCCGCCATGGAACCTAGTGCCCTCAGGACCAATTCCGCTGGGGGGGGGGGCGAGGATTGTAAGAGAGCCATCACATGGAATGTCAAAGTTTGAAGCCTGTCCAAAGTTAGGAAGGCCCTCAACAGGTTTGTATCTAGTCTGCCCTAATGAAATCTAAAGTCTGAGTTAGCTGAAGGGAGGATTTCTTGAGATTGATAGAAATTCCCAGATGAGAGGCCAAGTGAAGGAAGTAATTCCTAGCTGAACAGAGTAGATGCCTGGTGGGGGTGGTGAGGAGCCAGTCATCTAGGTACGGAAAGACCTGAATTCCCTGAAGCCTCAGGTGGGCCGCTACAACTGCCATCACTTTGATGAACACCCTGGGTCTGTGGTGAGATCAAAGGGAAGGACCCTGAACTGATAGTGACTGGCTCCCAGCCAGAAGCGGAGAAACCTCCTGGATCGTCTGTCCATCAAAATGTGGTAGTAAGCATCCTTGAGGTCTATAGAGCACATCCAGTCAATCTCCTGTAGAAGTGGGAGAATGGATTGAATGGTGACCATCCGGAATTTTTCGTTGGCAACTGCTAGGTTCAGAAGGGACAGGTCGAGGATTGGTCTTAAGTGCCCCGTCTTTTCTGGCACCAAAAAGAACTTGGAGTAGAAGCTTGATCCAGACTGGTCTTGGGGGACGGGCTGGATTGCTCTTTTTTCTAGCAGCTGCTTTATTTCTGTGGCTGCTGCCTCCCTCTGGTTGGGTGGGACATCGGGGAGGCTCCGGGGTCTGAGAGGACGATTCAGAAAAGGAATAGTGTAACCTCTGGATATGATTCAAAGCACCCAGCGATCCATTGTGATTGACTCCCAAACTGCTAGGTTTCTTGAGAAGCACCCCCCGACTGCCTCCAGAGTGGAGCAGCCGGGTAACCCCTCAGGATTGCTGCGTGGGCCAATCCGAAAAAGTTTCTCTCGACCCGAAGTTCTTCGGTCCCCCTTTGCCTCTGGGCTGGCGTCCACCCTGTCCTCCTCTGCCTCTGAAGGACGAAGGGTCCAGAGCAAAATGGGACTGTTGAGATTTCTGGAACCACATCTTCTTTTGTCCCCTTTGGTTCCTGGAGAAGGACCTCTGGGGAGCCAAGAAGCGGATCCCGATGGCAGACAACGTCTTCCCGTCTTTCTAGCTCTGGACCAGCGTGTCGCGGACGGTCTTGCCAAAGAGCGAAGAGCCATCAAAAGGGGCATTTGCGAAGGATGCCTTGAAGGGTTCTGCAAAGTCGCAGAGGTGGAGCTAAGCATGTCGCCATAAGACAATGCCCCGCTCTGCTAACTCTAGCGGCTCCTTCTGTAGCATGGGAAAGGAGACACACAGATGTGTTCAAAATAGACTTAAGAGTGGCCATTCGGGCTGAGAATGCTTTCTTATCCTCAGCCGACATGGACTCTGGGGGTGACCCTGTGTATTCTTTGATAAGATCCCGCTGGAGTCGTATGACATGTGCCATGTAGTTTAGTGACCTTACAGAGAAGGTGGCTTTAGCAAACATCTGCTTTCCTATGTGGTCCATCGTCCGAGACTCCTTTTTGGGAGGATGGACCGAGGAACTCTCTTGGGCCAGTTCCTTCTTGGTGGCAGCAGCCACCAACATGACATCTACTGGAGCACCCTTGCTCCAAAGTGTCCTATCTGTGGGAGGGCTGAGGATTTTGTCAGGTCTCTTTGGTATGGGCTCCACAGTGTCCGGTTCCTTCCATGCCCTGGTAGTGATCAGGTCTACCAGGGATCAGTGGGAGGGGACACCGAAGAGGTAGATGGCCCTGTGTCAAATGCCTCCAGAAACACAGACTCATCAGAAGAAGGCTTTTGGGCTGACCATCCCCCTCTAATACAAAGCATTTCCATAATGTCTCCGAAGGAGACGTTCTTGGGGGGGTGACCTTGGGGAACCTTCCCCTTCCTCTAAGTCTGTGTCCTCTGTCAGAGACTCAGGTGAGTCCAAGTGCCTCCTCCTGCACTTATGTTTGTGAGGAACCTCCTCGGGGGGGCTGTCCGAGGATGCCTCACCAACAACATCCTGTTCCTCTAAGAGAACCATTTGGGACATAGGCGCAGGCTGTCCCTGGGGCCGGGTGATGGCAGGTAGGCCCGTCTGAGAGGGAGTGATGGGTGGAACCGCAGCAGGAGCCTGGGGCCTCGAGTCCCTCGACAAGACCCTCTCCACAACGTCGAATGCCGAAGGAGAACTGCTCTCTCTGAGCTCCGAGAGCAGCTCCTTCGAATCCGAGGTGCGGACCGGGGCCGGCGCCGATGCAGTCGGATCCAAAAGGCCAGTGTGCTCCGACCGAGATGGAGCTGAAGACACACTAACACCTCCGGATCCGAAGCTCAGCTCACGGCTCCGAGAGCTTGGATCTGAAAAGGGACCCAACAAGCTCGAGGGTATGGTCGGAGCCGAAGAAAGGTGTACTATCGGTGCCGAGCCTCCCCCAGCTCCGACACTGCCTGTATCCGATCAGTGAAGGAGCAATCGGGGTGAAAAAAGGGGTCAAGCCCCCCTGGAGGGGGGGGGAAGGATCCCTCCCATATGCAGTTGGGCTTGGAGAAACCTATGCATCATCCGGTCCATATCTGCATCTGACAAGCTTCTTGTAGATCTTGACGAGGCCACCAAGACAGGCCTGGAGTGACACCTCAAAGACCTCGAAGGCAACCAGGTCTCCTCCTCCTCCTCCAGCCCTGGGGAAAAACGGGGTGGATGGAGCTGAGAAGGAGAAGGCCCGGAGGCCCTAGGGGAGACTAGCTGCTTTGCTAGTGGAGCCAAAGAGGAAGCTTCGGCTCGCTGCTTGTGGTGCCTGTCCTTTTTTCTCTCCCTTCTAGATTCCCTCTCCTCCTTAGCCTCAGCGGGAGGGTGAGTCCTGGCCAGGGGAGCAGGGATGGAAGGCGGTGCCGCCGAGGGAGAAGAGGACGAAGCCGAGTCCGGGGGCAGAAGTCCCGCCAGAATCAACTTCAACCTCCTATCCCTCAAAGCCCTGGGGTTGAAGGCTGCACAAATTGTGCAGCCTGAAGAAAGATGATCAACCCCAAGGCAGATAACACACCGAGTGTGGCCATCCGCCGGTGATAGCTTATGGCCACACTCGGTGCATTTAGAAAAGAAAGTTTTAGGGGCCTCGGCCATAGTTGTAGAAAAGGGCCTAACCCAAACACACCCTCACACACACGGGAAGAGGGAGACTAGAGTAACTGAAAAAAATACAAGGTTTTAGCAACTAAAATTAGCAAAATCAACTACCAAAGGGAACAACACTCACTCGTTAACAAACTAAAAACTAGGTAAAAAACAGAGGAAATTTTCTTCAAAAACTCACAAAACCCTACGCCTGAAACTCGTTCTAGGTGCTTGAATAAGCCGTGCCAAACGAGATCTGGGGAAAGAGAAGGATGGCAGGGGGTTATGTGTAAGAGGGAGGAGCTTGGAGCTCAGATCTTAGCTGAATAAAGCTGCCGGATTGGATCTGATTCAGATCCAATACCCACAGGTTGATGAACAAATGAAGTTAACTACTTCAAATCTAGATTTTACCACATTAGTTAAATTATCAGGAAAAAAAAAAACAACAGGAACTTAATACCACGGAGAATATCAAAAGATGCATCAGAAAATGTCAGAATTTTCCATAAGAACTGCATTCATCACTAATCAGAACAACATTCTTCTTAATGGACAGCCTTGCTTCACTTCTCTAATAAGGTATATTCTTTTACTTAACCAGTCATGAAAAAATGGCCTTATCCATGAATTATTGTAAATACTTTTAAGAAATGTAATAACTATAGAATGTATGCCCAAACTATCTAATTGCTCCCATACAGCTTCATAAGTTATTATGGCAGATATTTTTTTAACATTGCATGCCATCATTACACCTCTACAGTTATATGGAGCTCAGCTGTGTGATGTCTACTATCTCACTCAGTAACAATAACATGCTCCATATGATTTTTTTACTGATACCAAGCATCCCATTTCTAAAGGATGTATGTAACACTATGCTCAATTTGACTTGCAGCAACTTACTAAATAATTTATAATCATGCATAATAGGTTGCCAATTAAAAATGTCTTCATTGTCTCTCTTTTAATAAATAAAGCAAATAATTCCCTTACTAATACTATTTAAAGTTCCATTTTTAACCACTCAATAACACATTAAGAAATAGTAGTTGTTGTTCATTGGGCATCTGTGTAGAGAAAATACATGCATCCCTTCATATCCAGGAGGTGAGTCTTTGGGAACCTTAGAAAGTAGTTTAATTGCTGAACAGCAAATATTGCGATAAATTTATCATTATCAACACTATGAATTTTTTGTAACATTCTATTCCATTTCCTGTATAAAAGCTCTAGCATGCAAAGATACTATCTTATTTTTCTGTAATTTTCATTCTCTTTTTGAGATGAAACTATATCAAATGTATCAGTCTTCATATGTTGCATTATATTATACTAATACTTTTTACTCAGTAATGGAAATACCGCTCTTCTTAGTCCTGGTGTCATATAGTTTTTGGTTATATAATAAAACCTTAACTATTTCAATGTTCTCTAGATTTAATTTACTTTCATCTTTCCAAATTTTTATCAGATTCTTTTTTCATAATGATGCTTCAAAATATTTCCATAATAGCATACATTTTTCTTTATCCCATAAATCCTTCTCAAGTCTGACAAACAGCTTTTTATTCACAAGTTTGTTTTATAGTAGAGTCTCAGAAACTTGTAATTCTTGTGTTTCATATTCAATCCATTGTGAACAGTTGAACCAAAAATGTCCTATTTCTATACATTTTGTACAAACCTTTCTCACAAAACGTACTGCTATGATCCAATTCCACACATTGTGTACATTTCCTTTTATCACATTCTTGTATTAAATGAAATACAGACCCACAATAAAAACATGTTTTGGGTTGTACTTTATAAGATACACAAGCCTTAAGTTCATTTATCATCACAACACTTGGGATGTGCTATACTGCCCCTACATTAAGTCTCAAAACTGGTTTGTGAAGCATGCAACTTCCCAGTAGAAGTTTGCCAAACAGGAAAGTCTGGTGTCAGAGAGCCTTCAACTTTTAATGCTAGACAAATCAGAATGTGACTTCATTCCATAAGGTTGCATCTATCCATGATCTGGCTCCCTGAAATCGTATATTCCTCCAAGGGGCCTTTTACATCTATTAAATGCTTTATTGGAATGGTATCTGATCCTCCATCAGACAATTCTGTTACAATATTTGTTTCATCAACATGAGTCACAGCTTTATCATCCATGAGCTTCCAGTCCGTAACATAGCCACTCTTTGGCTTGCCTCTCTACTTCTGGAGTCAAAAATTGTAGGAGAGGTTCCTCAGTGCACTGGCCAAATTTCACCTAGTCAGTATTAGTTCCACCCCGTGGCTTCACTGAAAAGAGGCTATTCACCTAGTGGGCTTTGACCCTATACACAACCTTACTCATGTGTGCTATTCCTAACCCTAACCCTATGCATTACATTACTAAAAACCTTTTCCCCTAACAGTACTGCTACACAAGGCAAAAGGTCACAGAACACACACAGCACCAAACATGCACAACACTGAATCTATCCCCTTACCTAATCCTTACTCTAACCTTAAAATAAAGAGTGGAACAGAGGGAACACTTATCAAAGAACTATTTAGGTGAGCTGAGCAAAATTATCTGATCTAGACAGATGTAGATGAATCGCTAAAGAAGATTATTTGTTTCTGACTGCAGTTAACTGAAAACTGTGTCAGATACAGGGGATGTAATGTAGAGAGTACGTACTATGATAATGGTATTGAATACAAAATTTAGATGAGGGAAAGGGATAGAGAAGAGAGAAAGAGAGAGAGAATGAAAAATAGGTTGTGAAAAGAGAGAGTGAGCAACCTTGAGTTTAACCATCTTTGGACGCTCCTCATCTTGGATAACAGGCAATTACTATATAGTAGGAAGGAATAGGATTCTAACAATAAGCATAATAAAACAGAAAGAGATGTATGCAGTGAACTGCTATTAAACCTGACAATATGAAGAAAAAGAAGTTATGTACCTACCATAACTTTCCATGTTAGTTGTCGTCATCTCGCCTTCTTTCTTGCTGGTTGGGATTGGAGCCGATCCTCGACTCCGACTCAGCTGTCTTCTATAGCTCGAGAGCTGTTTACTGGCTTGAGGCTACCCCCTATCCCATGATGCCTACCACTAGCTACCCAGATCTCATTTGTAATAGCTAACCCTAGACATAGCCAGAGAATCAACCTGTCCAAACAAACAGGTTGAGCATACCTGTCATACTCTCTCAGTCAGTAGAGGAAACAAACCAGAGAACACTCAGCCAGTGAAACCAAAATTCTTCTCGATCCAATAGGGCAGGGGGACGGAGGGTGGGACACAAGAAAGAAGGCGAGATGAAGACAACTAACATGGAACGTTATGGTAGGTGCATAACTTCTTTATGTTAAGTTGTCTATCTTGCCTTCATTCTTGCTGGTTGGGACAGCGTCCCTAGCACCTACAATCCTGGGTGGCTCATTGGAACAGACTCTTCAGAACAGTGGAACCAAAGTCAGCTCTGTTCCCTGGAGACCACATCTAGCTTGTAATGAGAAATAAAGGTATGAGGATTTGCCCATGTAGCAGCTGCACAGATAGAATCCATGGGCAACCTAGATTGGAAGGCTACAGAGGTGGCCAAAGCCCTAGTAGAATGACCTTTTGGTTTGATAGGCAACTCTTTGTTTCTCAATTGATAAATGAAAGTAATAATGTGAGACAACTACTTAGATAAGGTCACTTTGGAAACTGGGAGTCCTTGTTTGCCTGGAGCGTAGGAAAGGAATAGTTGGTCCAACTTCTTTGTATCCTTAGTCCTATGCAAGTAAAAACGCAATTGTCTATGATCGTCCAGTTGGTGTAATTTGTAGTCTGCCTTGTTGGTGTGGTTAGGGAAAAACACAGGAAGGTCTATAGATTGGTTTAAATTGTTTTCTGAGCAGACTTTCGGAAGGAATGAGGGATTAGTCCTCAGTGTAACCCTGTCCTTATGAAAAACCAAGTATGGAGGATGAACACATAGTGCCTGAAGCTCAGAGACGCGTCTGGCTGAAGTAATAGCTACCACAAAAAGTGTTTTCCAAGATAGAAACTTAATGGAGCAGGATGCTGCAGGTTCAAAGGGGGGCATAATTAAGGAGGTTAGTACCAAATTAAGGTCCCAAGGAGGAGGGGGATCTCTCACTGGAGGTCTAAGGAGAGTAGTCCCTCTTAAAAAGGCTTTACAGAGCTTATGAGACATAATGTTTGAATTAGACAACCCAACATGAAAGTTAGAAATGGCTGCCAATTGAACCCTGATTGTAGCAGAAGTGGGCCCAGAATGAAAAAGTTGTGCTAGGAACTCCAAAATTTTGTGGACTGGGGCTGAAAAAGGATCTACGTTCCTAGCCTCTGCCCAACAAGAAAAACATTTCCATTTGCTAGCATAAGTCTTTCTAGTTGTAGACTTGTGAGAGGAGACAATAATCTCATGCACGTCCGGGGAAATGCTGGGAAGCCTGGCTAAGGTTGGAAGTGGAGCAACCAAGCTCTGAGCTGGAGTGTTTGGAGGGATTGATGCAGCCCGCTTGACTGATGAATCAGTAGGTCTGGAATCGGATCCAGAGTCTAGGGCTGATCGAGAAGGTAATGGTGCAGGAACGGAAACCATATCTGTCGAGGCTATTAGGGGGCACTGAGGATCATTTTGCAACCCAACAATATTGCTTTCTGTATGAGTTTCAGTATCAGGGGAAATGGAGGGAAGGCATAAAGAAGTCCCTGAGGCCAATTGTGGACTAGAGCGTCTCTGGGTGTGTGACCTGGAAGCGGAAGAAGGGAGAAGTAGTTGCTGCATTTGCTGTTGAAGGGGGTGGCAAAAAGATTGCAGCAAGGCTGTCCCCATTTGCAAGATCTGCAACTACCTGATTCAGAGACCACTCGTGAGGCATGAGAATTGCTCTGCTGAGCCTGTCCGCTATGACGTTGGACCTCCCAGGGATGTGTGTCGCAATCAGAAATCATTGGGAAGAAATCGCCCACTGCCAGAGTCTGAGTGCTTCTCGACATAGGGGGTAGGACTTGGTTCCACCCTGCTTGTTGATGTACCAGACCACTGACATGTTGCCCGTTTGAATTGCAATGGTCCCAGAAGGGAGAGAGTCTTGAAGAGCTTGCAACACTAGGAGCACGGCTCTCATTTCTAGGGCGTTTATATACAGGTGGTACTCGTGAGGCTGCCAAGTGCCTTGGACTGTCCTGCCCTGATAATGCCCCCCCACCCTATCAGGGAGGCGTCCGTGGTCACCATGGCAGCCGGAGGGGGCTGAATGAAGGGTCTGCCCTGAGTCACCAGTGGGGAGACCATCCACCAGGAAATGTGCCTTTTGCATGCTTCTGTAATCATGATCATGTGAGACATGGGCAGATGTTGGAAAGACCACTGTGTGAACAGAAGTCACTGAAGGATCCTCATGTGAAAACGGGCCAGTGGGATTAGAAGAATTGCTGCTGTCATGGAACCCAGAGTTTGAAGGACAAACCTGATTTGGATCCTTTTGCTTTGCATTAGAATTTGTACTTGCTGGCGAATTGTAGACACCCTTTCTGGCAGTAGCCTTGCGGACATGTTCTTTATGTCTAAGTCTGCTCCCATATAGGTGATAGATTGACAGGGCAACAAGGCAGATTTTTCGAAGTTTATTGTAATGCCTAGCTGGGAGCAGATTGTGATAGTGTAGTCCCTGGCTTGCAGAAGTTGATGCCTGGTAGTAGCAGTGAGGAGCCAGTCGTTTAGATATGGAAATACCTGGAATCCTCAATGTCTCAGGTGAGCCATGACCACTGCCATACATTTGGTGAACACCCTGGGGGCTGTGGTGAGACCAAAGGGCAGAGCTCTGAACTGGTAATGACTGGCTCCCAGCTGGAAGTGAAGGAATCTCCTGGAGCGCCTGTCCATTTTGATGTGGTAGTACGCATCCTGAAGATCTATGGAGTACATCCAATTGTCCTGAACCAGAAAGGGTAGAATGGACTGTAGCGTGACCATCTGAAACTTTGTTCTTTGAACAGACTTGTTTAGTCTGCTGAGATTCAGAATCAGTCTTCAGTTCCTAGTCTTTTTTGGTACCAAAAAGAACCTTGTTGGTCTGCCAGGACTTCCTGGATGACTCTTTTTTTCTAGCAGTCTTGAAACTTCTATGACTGCTTGGTCCCTCAGATTGGGTGGAACATCTGGAAGGGATTTGCTTGATGGTAGGGGGAGGGTTGAGAGAAGGGAATTTTGTAACCTCTGGATATAATTGACCGTACCCATTTGTCTTGTGTTAAATTTTGCCAGGCTTTTAGGTATAGTGAAAGTCTTCCCCTGACTGCCTCCAGAGGCGAGCAGCCCGGCAACCCTTCAGGGATGCTGAAAGGGCTTCTCAGAGAAGGATTCTCTGCTGCCCTGGTTCTGCGGACCCCCTCTGCCACGAGAGTGGCATCTATTGCTGTTAATTCCCCCTCTGGCCCTGGAGGAAAAATCGCTATGTGTGTCAGGCGAGGCTCCCTGGGATTTTCGGAACCACATTTTACCACTCTTCTGACCCTTGGGGTATGGTCTGGAAGGGGTGGAAAAACAGACTCCCATGGCAGAGAGAGTCTTGCCTTCTTGCTCATACCTAGTCAAAGTGTCTTTCACCTGTGGTCCAAAAAGAAAGGAATCATCAAAGGGGGGTGTTGGTGAATGATGCTCTAAAGGGCTCCACAAAGTTACACAGCCACATCCATGCATGTCTCCTAAGGGCCACACCCGTACCTGTGGCTCTACTTGCACCATCGGCTGCATAAGAAATGAGCCTCATGGAGGAGTTGACTACAGAATTAAGGGTCACCAGCTGGGAAGCCACTTTAGCTTGAGCCCCCTCAGCTGATGGATCTTGAAGGGTATCTCCGAACTCTTTAAGGAGATCCCTCTGAAGCCAGGTAAAATAGCATAAGTAGTTCAGTGACCTCATGGAAAAGGTCGCTGAAGCAAACATTCACTTCCCGTATCTGTCCATGGTCCTAGACCCCTTGTTAGGAGGATGGACAGATGAAGAGGTTTCCACTAACTCTTTTTTGGTGGCTGCTTCTACCACCATGGCATCAACAGGAACACCTTTGGTAAGGAACTGCTTATCATGGGGTGCTGTGATGAACTTGCCAGGTCTCCTCGGAGTTGGTTCCACTGTATCCGGGGCTGACCAAGCCTTTCAAGCCACCATGGACATAAGTGGATCGAAAGGTGGAGAAACCCAGGAGGTGGAAGGTCAGGAACTGAACGCATCCAGGAATACAGACTCATCCTCAGTAGGGGGTAGGGGATTCCAGTTTCCCCTCTGCTTAAGCATTTTGAGGATGTCCGAAAAGGAAACATCTTCAGAGGGGGATCTCTGGGACCCTTCTGAATCATCTAAGTCTGTATCCGAAGTGACAGACTCAGGGGAGTCAATGTGCTTCCTCTTGCACTTCTTCTTACGAGGGGGCTCCTCTGAATGTTCAGGGGAGGTCTCAGAAGAAGAGGAAACACCCAATGGGGTGCCCTGGAGCACCGGATCTCCACGCTTGGGGTCTGGAGGAGGAGCAGAGGTTGGCACAGGCACTACAGGGGACGGAGCCGATGGGACCGATAGTGGAGCTGACTCAGTGGCCAGCACACTCCTCATGACATCGAAGGCATCCCTGCCACAATGCAGAGAAGGCTCCGGTTCCGAGGAAATTGGAATCCTTCTCTGCACCGAGGGAGACGGCTCTGAGGCTGATGTAGGAGCCGAGCTCACCTGCACCAAAGCTCCAAGAGGGAGCCACTAGCCCCCGCGGAGCCGATGAGGGAGCCCCGGCACCCAGATCCCTCGATGGAGGGCACCATTGAGGGAATAGGAGCCGACGACAGAGCCAAAGGAGATAAAGTTATCAGAACCGACGGTTCCACTAGTCAAACCCCAACGAACTCCGGCTCCGAGCTCAATGGAGTCGGAGTAGGAACATCGACTGAAGTGGATGGTACTGACACCTGTTGAGGAGGGCTGGACAACATATTGGCAAGTGCTTGCAACTTTGGCAGCCTACTGACCACTCTGTCCACGTCGTGATCCGAGAGCCTAGAGGACAAGAGGAGTGAGAAGATCTGTGACTGTGCTCGTTTTGCAGCAGGGGAGACCAAGGAGCTGAATGTATCGATTCCAGAGAACGGGACCTCAGCCTCTTGTGGCTCCGTGAAGGCTCTGAAGTTTCTGATGGAGCCAACGGGGAGATAGTCTTATCGGTTGCAGCCGGAACCGAAGTAGCAGGTAGAGTCTGAACCAAAGACAGCTCCGAAGTTGGAGCCAATGATTTGGAAGATTTAGGGGATTTCACAGGCTGAGTCATGGCCGGTGAATCCTGGGGCTTTAAAAGGCCCCTAAGAATAAGCTTATTCTTGCGCTCCTGCAGAACTCTTGGACTAAATGCATGACAGATAGAACAAGAGTCCTGCAGGTGCACAGCACCTAAACAATAGACGCAAGAAGTGTGCCCATCTGTCAGAGACATTTTCTGACAGCATGAGTCACACTTCTTGAACCCAGACACCTTGGGATACTTTGGACATCCTGTAACAAACAATACAACAATAGCTAACCAAACAAAATACAGTCTAAAGAGAAAAACACAGTACACTACAGATTAAAGCTAAAGTTTTTTTTTTTTTTTTTTTAATAGGAAAGCCTCTAACTCAAATGGCTAGCCTATAAGGAAGATAAAAGGAAAGCCTCTAACTTAAATGGCTAACCTGACAGGAATAAGGGGGGGGGGGAGAACTCACTAAATTAAATGAGTTCTAAAGGGAAGGAAAGGAAGCTACAAATACACACTTAGCTAACACAACAAGTATAAGACTAAAACTAACAAAACCTCCTAGGAGAAAGACTATTTCTAGTAAAAAAGTTCTATAAATAAACTTTATACGAGCCTGAGCCAGAAAAACGACACCTCGCAGCTGAAGCGGCAAACGAGATCTGGGTAGCTAGTGCTAGGCATCATGGGATAAGGGGTAGCCTTGAGCCAGTAAACAGCTCTTGAGCTATAGAGGATGGCCGAGTCAGAGCTGAGGATCAGCTCCGATCCCAACCAGCAAGAATGAAGGTGAGATAGACAACTTAACATCAAAGGTTGGTTTTCTAGGCTAAGACTGAACCTTTTTTGATAGGGTAGTCATGGTAAACCTTGGCTTTTATGAAATAAAAGAATGATATAGCATGTTTTACATTATGAGGCAACCCTAACCATCAGACAGATATCAAAATATCAGTAAACTTAAGTAAACATGAAGTAAACGTGAAGCAAACATGAAGCATATTTGATGTATTGGGATAAAGCTCTAATTTTGACTCCTGCAACTCCCTTTGAAAGATGTAGGACATAAAGGTGAAGTATGGACACTCACACTCAGAACTGAAAAAGTCCCAGGAGGAACAGAATGTCTCAAGGGACAAGGAGTACATGTGTACACAGAAGGAGAAAAGAGAGAAGAACCCCTCAGCCATAAGTACTAGAAAAACGGGTTAGAGCAGAGGGGGCAGAAGGGAGGGAGCGAATACTGCAAAAGTGAAGAAAAGGACATCTAATATGGTGAGATTTTACACAACTGCACTATAACCTTCCATATCACTGTTGCTGTATTCATAACTGAAGGCAGTGTACAAAAGCTAAAGAGGAAACCTGGGAGGAGGAGGATGGCACTGAAGAACCTTCTAGAAACCCATGAAAGATAGCACTGGTAAAGCCAACTCTAGCCATGGAAATAACATCCAATGTGTAATGCTTAGTGAAGGTATGGCCAAAAGACCAAATAGCAGCTTCAAGGATGGAACTGATTTCTAGTCCCTTGAAAAAGCACCAGAGGTGGCAACATTTCTGGTAGAATAAGCCTTTACTTAAGAGGAAAGGCATTTACCATAAAAAACAAACAACAACAAAAAGAAATGGCCTTAGACATCCAGGAAGAGATGGTTTGCTTAGGAACATCCATACCCAAAGAACTGGGATGAAAGGAAACACAATTCTACTCAATTGTGTAAATTACCAAATAATATCTGAGCTGTCTATGCAAATCCAAGGTGTGAAGAACCTTCTCACTGGCAGACTGTAGAGAAGGAAAAAAGGAAGGAAGATGAATAGACTGATTAAGGGACAACTCATTGACCACCTTGGGCATAAAAGAATGACTAGTATGAAGAGATACCCTGTCTCTGTGGAAAACTAAGAAAGGAGGAACAGCCATGAGAGCCTGAAGTTCAGCTATGTATTGTCTGAAGTGACAGCCAAGAGAAGAGCATTCTTCCAAGAACAATAATGTTACGAAGCTGAAGCAGCAGGTTAAAAAGGGGCCTGAGGCCTCAGGAAGACAGAATAGGCTTCCTGTGAGGTCTAATATGAAGAATGCCTTTAAGAAATTTCTTGGTCTTGAATGTAGAGGCCACAGGAGGAGTAAAGGTCAGACAAGCATAAATTATTGACAGATAAGCTTTAACTGAAGAAAATTTCAATTCAGCATGAAGCAGATCACACAAATAAGGGAGACACAGAAGAAACTCTGCAGATACAGAAAATATTTTTCATTTGGACAAATATGATTTCTTGGTAGTGGGCATTCTGGCCTCCTGCAGGAACCAAAGCATGTCGTCAGAAAAGAGGTATCTAAAAGGGATCAAACTCCTATCACCCACAGCAACAGCTGAAGAGTGGACAAGTGAGGATGGATAAGAGACCCCTTGTTTTGTGTGAGAAGTTTCACCCAATAAGGTAATGTGTAGTGATTGCCCCTGCCCAAGTGAGAAAGAAGGGGGACTAAAGCTGATGGGCCAAAAGGGAGTCACTAACAAGATTTTGGAAGATTTCTGCCTGATATTCTGTAAGACTCTCAGTAGCAGAGGAAGTGAAAGAGTGTGCATAGAAACATCCATGCACACAGAAAAGCCAGGTCATCCACTTTTCAAGTCAGAGGACTTAGAACTCAGGAACTGACTAGAGAAAGCTGTCTGTTTAGAGGGGAGGCAAAATATCTGCCTGAGGAATACCCCACCAATGGACAATGTCCAGAAACACATTTCTGTGAAGCGAACATTCCAGAGTTTGTGTGCTGGACCTGCTCAAAGAGTCTGCCATTAGAATGTGCTTTGAGGAATGTAAACAGCCTGAAGAGTCACTTGATACTGGACAGCTAGATCTCAGACCTAAAGAGCTAGTCTGCAAAAGAAGGTAAGACCTTTTACTCCCATGTTTATTGACATAACTCATCACTGTAGCCTTGTCTGTGAAAACTTTAAGGGGTACAGGATGACAGACAGAATTAAAAGCATGTAGAGCTAGAAGCAGAACCCTCATCTCCATTATGCTGATGTGGTCAGAACTCTGATCACAAGATCATAGGATCATAGGAGGTTACTAGGCTATTGGCCCTAGGACCTTTACAAGCCTAACCACGTTATACCCATGTTCCCTTATAGTCCAAGAAACTATATTAGCATGTGAATCTATGATCAGCAGCAACTGCCCTTATCCAAGAGGGACATAGGTGAAATCCCAGGGGTAAATTTATGGTTTCCCATCCAACTGTATAAAGCTACACTTAAATAGGGTCATTGAGGAGCTCTGTTTTACTTGAATTGGGACTTTGTTCCAGATGACTGGCAACATCTGGGAGACATATCTGTCTTTCCAGTAAGTCCTGTTAATGCCGCAGACTAGGTTAAGGTCCTTAGAATCTTGTCCCATTTGATTTGTGGATGTGCAGCATTTCAATTAAGACAGGGCCCAAGACTGCTCTTTAGGTCAGGTACAAGTCACCTCATAAGCAGTCTATATGATACAGAGTACAGTGACAGTGTCTTCAGTCTGTCCATGTAGGTCAAGTGATGAAGGCCCTAAATTTTCTTGTTAAGAAACTTCTGAGGTCTGGCCAGCTGCTACATGTATCTGGTGAGGTACATACAGAAGGGAGCATTTTACTATATTATTGGTTTGATGAGGGGCGAGTATAGGGGAATTATAACCTCCTTCACTTTGGATGTTATGCTCTTACTTATGAGATGTGCAAAGTAGAAGGCCTTCCTTATCACTGTGGACACATGATGATCAAGGTTGCTACTATCAACTTGGGTTCCCAAATCTCTCACTACTGGGTTTGAACTTAGGGGGATATTATTAATATTTTAATTTGCAGGGACTTCTCCTTTGCTGAAGGGGATGAAAATGCATTTTTTTGCATTAAGTTTAAGTCCATGGCTTTGGCACCAATCATTTGTCTGTGTAAGCCCATTTTGTAGTATATTAACATCATTGGGGGATTCAGTGATTGCACCCAGTTTGCAGTCATCAGCAAACTTGGTAAGCCACAGGCCATCTATTTTCACCTGAACTTCTGAGACATAGTTTCCAAACAGTAGAGAGCTCAGCACAGATCCTTGTAGAACAGCACTGGTGAAAGGTCAGCTGGTAGAGGTGGAATCCCAAAATCTGACTGTATGCTTTCTATCAATGAGACAGTTGTCTACCCATCTAATGAGGTATGGATTAATCCCCAGCTGGGTGAGTTTCTCAATGATGCCTGAGTGGGGGACTGCGTCAATGGCCTTGGCTAAGTTGAGATAGGCAGTATGCACTGTTTTGCCTTCATCCAGGGATGTGGTGACATTCTTGAAGAAGTCCACCAGGTTTAGCAGGCATGAGCTGCCCTTAATGATATCAAACTGGGTCGGGTCAAGAGTTTGAAGGTCTCCTATATCCCTGTTAATAAGGTCCATGATGATTCTCTCCATGGCCTTACAGATACGTCTGGTTAGGCTTATGGGTCTATAGTTCCCAGGGTCGGCTGAGGGCCCCCGCCCCTTTGTGCAAGGGGATTACAGTTGCTGTTTTCCATTTGGCTGGGATAAAGCCAGTACTTAGACTATGGTTGAAGAGAGTACCCAATGGTTCTGCTAACTCCTGTTTTAGACCATTTAGTAAGCAGCCTGGGATCTTATCTGGTCCCATACAGTCTGCTTTTTTGGCCTTGGAGATTGCGGTTATGACCGGTGCTTTGAAGATACTAGGTAGAAGACTGGTGACAGGTATGCCTAGGGGTATGATTGGTGGGCACCTGTCTGCTAGCGGGTTGGCAATTTTCATCGGTTCACTATTAGTGGTAGTGTAGCTTGCACTAGTAATTCAGCACAAATTTGGGCCTTCTCTTTTAGATTTTTAGATGTAGCTAAAGAATGCCTTGTGGTTATCCTTAGTTAGGGATGCTAATTTAGTTTTGAAGTTAGCTTTAGAGGACTTTACAAGATGTCTAATTTCCATGTTCAAGCTGTGGAGGGTGTTCTTTCTCTGCTGAGACCATTCCAACTTGTTCTTTGACAACAGTTTCTTTCTCTTATTGTATAAACTCTTTATGCTGGATGTCCACCAGGATGGCTTGTTTTTTCATGAGGATCTTGTTTTGATCCATTCAGGTACGGCTGTGTCTATACATTTGTATAGGTGTTTATACAGAGCATTAGTGTACACCTCGGTATAGGTTTCATTGCTGTCAGTAGTAACATGGGTTTTGAAACTATTTATACATCACTTAGGAGGGTATAGTTTGCTTTGGAGCAATTTTGCAATCTTTTTGCTCCTGAGGGGGTCAGGTTTGATCAATACTTTGAATGAGAGTGATTTATGATCAGACTTTACCAGGGAGGGCCCCACACATGGAGTGATGCAGTGATACCCCATTTGGTTAAGTACTAGGTCGAGGACATTAGAGGCCCTTGTGGGGGTGCAGACTATCTGTTCCAGGTCATTTGTGTTAACATAATCCAGGAACCTTAGGACATGCATGTTTGTGCTCATACATATGTTTCCCAATCAATGGAAGGATCTTTAAAGTCACCCATGACCAGGGTGTTTGGCTTACTGTGAGTGAATCAGGAAGTTCCAGGTAGACAGTGTGGTTTTCTTAGTTCATGGTGGGGGATTTACAGCTAACAATGACATGGCAAGGGCAAGGCATCTTTCCTGTAGTTAGGTGGGCTTGGAGTAACTCTAGTGAGTCACCCTTGTTTAACCAGTCTTGAGATGTATTTGTCTTTGGTGAAGATGGCTACACCTCCTGCTTTGGTTCTTTTACGTTCACTTTGCCATATAAACATGTGGAAGGCATTGTAGCCTTGCATGGCTGGGATACGCTCTGTGGCCTTGAACATGTCTCTGTGACTACACAGACATTGGCATCTTCCAAAGTAAGGAATGCTTCCAGTGAGTCCAGTTTCTGATTTAGACGCCTAGCATTAAACAGCATAGCCTTGAGTTTGCCTCTAGAAGATGTTTTTACATCTCAAATTTTGATCTTTTGATATTATCTAAAACAGGCATGATGGGGGAGGCAAGTACCTTTGCCAGTAACTAAAAGCTAAGAAGTGGCAGGTGAAGACCATCTCTGGCAAAGCAGCATGGTCTGTCGAACATACAATCCCAGGCTGACAGATACTGGAACCACCTGGACTGACACCAGAAGCTAAGCCAATTGTTGAAGTCAGTCATTTTTTGTTTGCATTGAGGTATCATCCTGGGTGAAGGTAGAATGCTGCTTAGGGCTAGGGCCATACCTGCCTGGAGCACATAATCAGAAAGCTCAGTCATGTCTCTCTTCATATAGACCTGTGAGGTACATCTCAAGTCATTCACTCCAGCATGGACTATGACAGAGTCATAACAGTACTTGTTGAGAGACTTGAGTCCATGTGTGATTTGGTGGATCCTGGCACCTGACAGACAGCTGACTGTGACTTTCTCCTTGTCCAGCTTAATAAGTGGGACATCTGTGTTTCTCACTATGGTGTCACCTATGACCAGAAAATTTGGTTTTGAGGTGTTTTGCTTTGGGCTTATTGGGTGAGACATTGATGTATGCGTTTATATGTGTAGTGGATTCTGTTAGGATTGTATTTTGTGCAGATGGTTTGTGCTTGGGAGGTCTCTGCTATTTTGGTATACTTCTAGTGAGTATCTCTGCGTATGTGGGTTTATGTATTGTGTGCATGGTTTGTGAAGAGGTTAAGTGTGTGTGCTGACATCCTGTTTGGTATCTGGTTTGTTGTTTCATGAGAGAGAGGGAGAGAGCATAGATTCCAGATGTTTTAGGAGTAATAGATTGTCAGTATACATAAGGCAATTGCTACACTGCCTCAGGATGCCCATGTCAATCAGGCTGGCTGGAGAAATGGTGGGAAACTGTCCATCCATTATGTCAGGTGTATGCTGTAATAAAAAGTGGGAAGTGAGCTAGATGGACCAGGTTCTGCTGTAGGACTAGTAAAATCAAGTAATCTATGGGAGGTTCAGGGGTAGAAACCTGTGTCAGTGCCTCAAAATGCACAGCTGAGTTGCTGTCTGGGAAGCAGTACACAACTCTCTTGGGTGCAGAGAAGCAGAGAAGCCTAGGATGGCTCACAAGCAGTTATCTAGGGGAATATTGTCTTTCTAAGCCTTTGTGTCTATACAAGACAGTGCGAACCCCTGTTGTGCAGTGTGCAGCTACATGCAAATACAGTGCTTAAATACAAGCAAAGTTAAGCAGTTTTTAAGCAAACCAACCAATGGGAAAGCCCAAGACTGAGCCTTATTCCAACAGTCCCCAACTTAGATGGGTTGTTGGCTACAGTCTTCTTCCACAAGAGTGGAGGGGGGCTTCTTAATGTAAGATGGCTGGTTTTAGTGCTCAGATAATGCTAAACAGTCTAGATTCAGCAAATCTGAATCTAGTCTATACTATAAAATGCACAAGTACTGGAAATATAAAGTGCAAAAAATAACAGTCCCAGACAGCAAAAAAAAGATGAAATTAAGCAGCAATACAGTAGTAAACAGTTTAAAAGTGCAATGCAGAATATAAAAAATACTTATTTTTCAGCAGATTTCATAGGATGCCTTGGATTTAGTTTGGATTCACTCCAGATCTCTGCCTAAAGTCACCAGTCCCAGAGCAGCTCTGGTAAACTGAAAAAGTGCAATGCAGAATATAAAAATTACTTATTTTTCAGCAGAATTCAAAGGATGGTCTGGATTTAGTTTGGATTCACTCCAGATCTCTGCCTAAAGTCACCTGTCCCAGAGCAGCTCTGGTAAACTGAGAGCAACCCCTTGCAAACGTGATGCTTAAATACAAGCGAAGTTAAGCAATTTTTCAACAAACCAACCAATGGGAAAGTCCAAGATTCAACCTTATTCCAACAATCCCCAACTCAGATGGGTCCTTGACTACATTCTTCTGCCACATGGGTGCAGGAAGGCCCTCTTAATGTAAGATTGCTGGTTTTAGTCCTCAGATAATGCTAAACAGTCTAGGTTCAGCAAGTCTGAATCTAGCCTATTCTATAAAATGCACAAATACTAGAAATATAAAGTGCAGAAAATAGTTTCCGACAGCAGAAAACACGTTCATGGTTTCCAACATTCTCAAGCTTCCTCTGGCCAGGCTCCGTATAAGAAAGCTACAGTGGTATCTGAAGTCAGTGTGGTTTCAGTGTTGCCACCCCCTTGAGCATCCCAGTTTTCTTTCTTCCTTGCCTCAAGCTTGAGCTTCACTGATGAATTCATCAACTTTCTCTCAACCCAAGTCTTCCTGATGAAGAGGCCAGTGACCTTGAACCTTGAGAGAGCTGAAGAAAGCCACCCACCCCCTGTCTGAGGCATCTGTAAAGAGTTCATGAATCAGGGTTCGAGGCTGGAAAGGAAGTCCCAGGTTGAGAGAAAGGTGGTAAAGCCAGTGCAAAGGATGGCTAGATATCTCTGTGCCTGGACAGATGGAAATGGGAGGGATCAGGGGGAACAGCAGTTATCCAATCTCCTGAGAGATCGGATGGTGCCATTGGGGCCTGAGGTGGGGTTAGATGATGTAAGAGACTGATGTAATCAGTATGGGTGAGGACTGTCAATCAAATTAGAAGGCTAGTGTTTGGTCCCCATTTTCCTTACTCTGAACTATAAAAGAAAAGCCCTAGTCTCAAATGAGTAGTAGAGAACATTCAAATAACTGAAGGTTGCTGTTTAAGTTTGTGCACACCATGAGGTAAAAAGCAGGGCCAAAAGTGACTGGTATTTGGAACTGTTCAGAATTCCCTCCACCTTGACTAAATCCCCAGTTCCAGCTCAAGAAAAGCAACCCCAAAGCATGATACTGCTATCACCATGCTTCAACACGGGGATGGTGCTCTTTTGGTGATGCGAAGTATTGTTTTTGTGCCAAATGTACCTTTTGGAATTGTGGCCTAAAAGTTCAACTTTGATCTCATCAGACCATAAAACATTTTGCCACATGCTTTTGGGAGACTTGATGTATTGTTATGTAAATTTTAGCTGGGCCTGGATGTTTTTCTGTGTAAGAAAAGGCTTCCGTCTTGCAACCCTACCCCACAGCCCAGACATATGGAGAATATGGGAGATTGTTGTCACATGTAATACACAAACAGTACTTGCTTGAAATTCCTGCAGCTCCTCCAGTGTTGCTGTTAGTCTCTTGGCAGCCTCCCTGACCAGTTTTCATCTTGTCTTTTCATCAATTTTGGACATCCATTTCTTTGCGACATCACTGTTGTCCCATATTTTCTCCACTTTTTGATGACTGTCTTCACTGTGTTCCATGGTATATCCAATGTTGTGGAAATTTTTTGTACCCTCCCCCTGACTGATACCTTTCAACAATGAGATCCTTTTAATGCTTTGTAAGCTCTCTATTAACCATGGCTTTTGCTGTAGCAGGCAACTGAGTAAATGTCAGGAAAATCCTACTAGGACAGCTGAATTTTATTTGAGGTTAATCAGAGTCTCTTTAATTGATGGCAGGTGTGTACCCAAGAAGACTGAATACTATAGTTAAATCAAAAGGTGCTTCAACAAAGTATTAGTTTAAGGTTGTGCGCACTTATGCAACCAGCGTATTGTATGTTTTTTATTTTTTTATTTATTCCCTTAACAGATTTGTTTGTTTTTCAATTGAATTGTACAGGTTATAGGACACGTTAAAGGTGGGAAACGTTTTGAAATTATTTATTGCGGTCTCATTTTTATATCACAAAAATCTGGCATTTTAACAGGGGTATATACACTTTTTATATCCACTGTAGATGATATGCAGATAAATATAAAGGAAAAGTACAAAATAAGCAATTTATTGATGACTCAAAAAAATTTATAGATTATTGGGAAACAAGATAGAAGTAATTGAAAGACCACCAAAAAAAAAGAAGAAATAGATACATTTTGGAGAAGTATCTCTGAAGATCATGTGGAACATAACAAAGATGCTAAATGGATAAAAGAAGTAAAAGAAAAAATATGAAGTTTAAAGGTACAGAATATGAAATGGGATGAAGTAACAACCACAGAGATTGAATCAGAGTTAAGAAAAGCCTCTAAGTGGAAAAACCCAGGCCCAGACACAGTACCTAACTTCTGGTTGAAAAGTATTAACATCCTTGCAAGAAGATTTAGCCATGAGTAAGAACTATTTATATGTGCACCCCAAACAGACAGCAATCTGGCTAACAACAAGAAAAACAATGCTCCTACTTAAGAGTGAACCTGCAAGCTACCCTAAAAGTTATAGACCAATAACTTGCCTTCCGATGACATTTAAACTATACACTGAAATTGATGCCAACAGAGTTTATAGTCATTTAGAAGAAAACTCAATTATGGCAGTAGAACAAAAGGCCAATAAAAGAAAGTCATATGGAACAAAGGATCATTTGTTGTAAATAAAGTCATAGTGGAGAACTGCAAAAAGGGGAAGAATCTAAGTATGGCATGAATTGACTACAAAAAGCATTTGATAGTATCCCACATTCATGGATAAAAGAGTGCTTAAAAATGTATAAGATACACCCTACACTGATCGACTACATTACAGTGACCATGAAATAATGGCAGAATACTTTGCAATTAAGCCATGATAAATGACAAATTATTATTCCAGGGATAAAAATTCCAAGGGGAATATTCAATGGTGACTTTCTGTCACCGCTGCTATTCTGCCTTGCCCTTATCCCATTAAGTTGTCTACTTAACAGCTTAGGCCATGGCTATAATTTGGCTCCTAGAAAACAACAAAGTCTAAAGACTTCTCATCTTTTCTTTGTTGATGATTTAAAACTGTATAGCTCGTTAGATGAGGAACCGAAAGCACAACTGCAAGTTGTCAAAACTTTTTCAGATGATATAAGAATGTTATTTGATCTTGATAAATGTGCAAAAGCAACCTTTAAAGCAGGAAAAATTCAGCACCAAGAAAACATCAGCCTGGGACAAGAATGTGATATAAAAGAACTTGAGCAAGAAGGAGTGTATACATATTTGGGAATTGATGAAGGATCAACAATAAGCATGAACAAATTCAAATAAAACTCAGTAACAAATACTTTAGAAGACTTAAATTAATCCTGAAAACAGTGCTGAAATCTAGAAACAAAATCTAAGCCATAAACCATTCCTCTTCCTGTCCTAACATACAGTTTTGGAGTGATTGACTGGCCCCAAAATGTGTTGGATAAATTAGATAAGAAAACAAGAAGGATGCTTCATGCTCACCAAATGATTTATAAAAATCAGTACACGCCAAGCTTATATATTCCCCATTCCAAAGGAGGGGATGGGTCTCCTTGAAATTGATTACATGTAAAGATCTGCAATTGTGGGACTCCACACATATCTGCTGACCTAAAAAGACCCAAATGTAATGAAAGTTTTGAAGCATGAGGAGAATAAATATAAAATGACTTCCCTGCTTTGTCTAGCAGAAGCATATTGGTGTCAAGCAAGAATAGAAATCAAACCACAAGTAGATAAAAATCAGGCAGCGACTGAATGTGACAAAAAAAAAAGAAAGAATATAAGGTGAAGGACCAGATGAGAAGGCAAGAAATGTGGAAAATGCATAAATATATTTACAAGTATAGAAAACTTCTGGAAGAACCTCATGTTGATCAGAAATTAACACAGGAATGGTTAAGCGAGGCAAATTCAAACCAAGAGATGAAAGATAATATTGACGGCACAAGATAGTGGGCTACGTACACATTGGTTTACAAAATCCACTGAACATGTGGGAGAAACAGACAAATGTAGGTTTTGTAAAACAGAAATGGAAACAGTTGCATACCTTGTTGATGGATGTGACATACTAATGGCAGAAGGACTGTATACTGAAAGGCATAATAATGTGGCAAGACTGTTGCACTGATGATTGTGCAAATATTATGGTATTGAAGTGACTGAAAAACACTGGAAATATGAGCCACAAAGCATCATTGAAAATGATGAAGTCTACATTACATGGGATCACCCATTACCAAAAGTTCAAAAGACAGATGCTAGAAAACCAGATATAGTGGTCCATGAAAAGAAGACAAAAGTAGCATTGATCACTAAAATTGCTACACCCAGTGACTACAGTGTCTTGCATACAGAAAGACACAAAGTCATAAAATATCAGGATTTTCAGGCAGAAGCAAGAACAATGTGGAAGAAAGATACCCAGACAGTTCCAATAGTAGTAGGAGCAATGGTTCTTATAAAAAATAATCTACAATCATATTTAGATATGTTACAAATACATGTAACTCCATATGAATTGCAAAAGGAGTAATTACTGGGCACATTGCAGGTGCTGTGAAGAGCACTTCTGGATGACATCAAAGATTGAAACAATACTAATTTCATGAACTTTAATCATACTTTGAATTAGGAATGGGGTCCATTCCCCTCATGGCATTAGAAACCCAAAAAACTTGGAGAGATTAAAAGAAAAAGAGGTAGATGTGATTTACAAATCTAATTTCTTGATTTCTGATAGTAACAGCAGCAATTAGAGTTAATTAACAGTTTATGTCCAAATCGTGGGTTAAACAATACAGATGTTTTAGCTGTATGATTTATGATTTAGTTTTCCTGAGTACAAGCACACTTTTAATGGAAATGCTTGAGTTTAGACCAGAATGGTGGTGGACATCTAGCTTAATCTGCCAGATTAACTACATTTTTGCTTCCGTCAAGTGAGCTCATAGTGATCTTATCCAGGATATGGAAGTGGAAGCCTCCATGGTATGGGAAATCATGGCAATGCTTTGCTAGTTGTTTTTTGGGGATTTAGAGTCTGATATCAAAGAGGTGGTGTTCCACCCTGATTTTGAACTTGCTGACAGTTTTTCCTATGTAAAAACAACTGTAGCCATTACACTGTGCATGGTATATCACAAAAGAAGTGTTGCAATTACCAGAACAAATGCTATTGATTTTTCTCCTGAGTACTGAACAAAAGAAGTAGTCCTTGTTGCTCATGTATTTGCAGTAAGTGCAAATGGGGGGGGCACAGGGGTAAGTTCCTCTGATGTTCTCCTCTGGTCCGAATTTGCACTCTACTCGGTTCCTAATGGAGTCCTAGGACTTTTTCCCATTGTTTGTCATCTGTAATCAGCACCCATTTGTTGGTCATGATCTTTCTGATTATTTTGTAATCTAATGTAAAAGTGAGAGCCATGCTTCTTTTCCTTTTGTCCTCCTGTGGATCCCAGTGTTAGTTTCTGCTGAGCCCTAGGAGTCTCCCAAGAGAGTTCCTCAAAATGGGGTCCTCTGCCTCTTTTAAAGTTCTGATGGGTATTGAAGATGGCATTTAATAATCTATTGCTGTAACTCTGTCTTGGTGTTGGCTGATTAGATTTGTGATGAAATCTCTAAGCTCTTCTAAGACACATGCAGTTTTCATCCTCTGAGATTTTATAACATTTATGTTAGTGATCTGAGGATGCATGCTTTCAATATGCAGCAATATATTAACCCTGTTTGTTTTTTTGAACAGGTTATTGGACAGGCATTTGTTTTCAGTGTCCTTAGATAGTGTTATGTCTAAAAAGCTGACCGAGGGCTTGCTGTGAGAGGTTTGGGAATCTCAGAAAGCGAGTGGAATTACTGATATGGGTGTAAAAGTCATTCAGTGTGGCTTCATCTCCCTCCAAGATGATAAAGATGTCATCAATGAAATGGACATAGCATTTCATCAGTGCAGAATAAGGGCTTTGGTACACTGCCTTCTCCTCCCTTTTTCCAAGATTCATTTGACAGGCTTGTGGCCATGGCAACCCTATAGCTATTCCCGTAGTCTGCTTAAAATACCTGCTGTTAAGCATGAAGTAGTTGTTCATAAGGGTTAGATAAAATAATCTCTCTTGAACTTGTTTCCCCTTCTGGTAATACATTCTTGTCCTTTTTGTATGCCTCTGTTATAGCTTGAATACAGTAGCTGTGTGGAAACATTGTATAAAGTGCTTCCACATCTATTGTGACCAGCATTGTGGAATCACTGACTGGAATATCTCTAATGTTACCCATAAAATCCAGAGTGTCTAAAATAAAATATTCCTTTGTCTCTGCCATTGGTTTTATCTGAGCATCAAGGGAGATGAATAGTGTCTCAGTCAAGGAACCACCACCTACCACTACCAGTCTGTACAGAGGATCACACATATTCTTATGGGATTCTGGGATCCCAAAGAAGCTTGGTATTTTTGGGAGGGGGAATGACTAAAAAGTCATAAAGCTTGGCATCTAGTAAGTCAACCTCATGCAGCATTCTTAATTGCTCTCTCAAATTATTATAAGCAACATTTATAGTGTTAAAATCACATTTACTGTAAAACCTGTTATTGTCAAGCATGGCATCAATCTTGCAGTTACGAGCAGCTGTATCTGTGAGCAGGATGCCTCTCCCCTTATCTACACTCATGATTCTGTGAGTCTTATATCTGCTCAGATTTTTTAGAGCAGCCAGTTCCTCTTTGCTAATACTGCATAACTTCTTTCTAGGTGGTTTGCTGAGGGCTTGCAGATATCAGCCTTGCATTTGCTCTCATATGCACTCAGGTTGGGGTGCAGAGGGGGACAAAAGTCACAGGGCTTTTTACACTTTATCCTATTGTCATTTCTATCAGTGTTGCTCCCATTATTAATTTTTCATTGAAAAACACTTTAAGATATAATTTTTTTCAAATAGAGTTTAACATCTATCACAGTTTCCACCAAGTTACTTCTGCTAAAATGTATAAAAGTCAGACCATTGCCTAATATTTGTTGGTTTAACTGAGGCAATAGTTTTGTTGAGAGATTTCAGGCCGTAGTCTTATGTTGTTGTTGGTTCTGGTGGGTCCCTTCTTTTGTGTCGATCTCTACAAGTCTCTTAGCTCTCTGGCCCCTTCCAAGACCTGATCCTCTGTTGTTGGTGCTCTTGTGGAAATCTCTGACACAGAGTAAAAGACTGCTCTGTTACGTGCCTTCCTGTTGGAGTCTGGCAGTTCAAGGTAGTGGGTGTCTCTCTGTGGTGTTATCCTCATGTCTTGTTGTCTCATGCTAGTGGTGGGTGTACCTAAGTCAACCTTAGGTTCCTGGTGGCCCTGGTAAAAATCCTGCCTGTTATCTCCTTCCACATCTCTCTGGTTAGCAATAGGTGTGACCAGGCTCCCTTGTGTTCCAACCTCATGCTTGGGGTTGTGGTTAAGTTTGTCATGCTTCCAGTGCCCAACAACGTGTTACCCACTATAGTGCCTAGGTGGGTATCTCCTTCTCTTGCTATTAGTATGATGGTTTTGTGGAAGAAGGAAAACAGTAGAACAGGCCAACAGCTTCAAGTATTTAGAAGGTGTGGGTGAGAAGTGCAGAAGTTTGAATGAGGGAGACAAAGCCAAAACCAGTTGTGCTGCAGCTAACTGGCACAAAGTGTCAGGGGTAGTGTGTTATAGAAGAATGCCAAAGAAATTGAAAAGCAAAGTGTACAAAACAGTGGTGTGACCATTGATTCTGTATGGCCCAGAATCCTGGGCAGTGAAATCAGTGCAACTTGAAGTGATAGAGATGAAGTGCTGAAGATGGGTAGTAGAATGTATGCTTTGGGACTGATGAAGAAATAAGGACATCAGGGCAGAAGCCAAAGTAGCCACAATTACAGAGAAGGTCAAGAAGAACAGATTACGATAGTTTGGTCTTACATGCAGGAACAAGATGTCCAAGATGAGCGTGTTGGTGAACTAAGTAAAGAAAAAGAAGTGATGCAACATAGTGTGACTTCTCGACAAGTGCATAACCAGCGTTTGCAGTCAGTTACAACCGTGGATGAAGAGGTGAGGTGTTCTGACCATTTGCGGGGTAAAGAAGGTGCTTCTGCTTCTTCTTCTGCTTTTTTTGGGAAGGGCCCCCAACAATTTGTAGCACCGGGAGCAAAACCGAAGGCTCAAAGGACAAGGAACAATTAGTTTTCACTGACAAATTCCACAATTCGGTTTCACATGACAACGTTGAAACCATTAGCTGTTCCTTGTGTTCGCTTGGTTTTAACATTCATGCAGAACTCAACAGCATTAATTGTCTGACAGGAGACTGCTCTTATAGTTCGAATCAAAAACACAACAACCGTGTTGATGACTCTTTGCTGGTATGTACTTTTTGTCATTCTGAACTTGAAGTGGACAATGGCAATGATTTATGCTTGTTGACAGACCTAACCTACTATATTACATCCGATTATAGTATTACTGAAAATACAAGTGCTGGTAGTGACATAGTTAATGGTATGACTACTGAATACATTCATTTGGAGACAAATGTAAGTGTTTATTATGAAAATGAGGGTCCTGAATTTTTAATGTCTAATCCAAATGGTAATGACAATTGTGAATATATGTTAGATGTTCTGATATAGTGTCTTGACAATCAAATGTTAAACAATGAAGGGCTTAGGCCCGAGATAGTCACTAATAGTAAGGGTGATTTCAAAATTTATAATTATTCAAGGCTGGCTGTGAGTGAAAAGCATGCTGATTTTTTAGCCAAAGGTTTCACCTTCGTTCCATGTAGGGTGGGTAACTTGGTGGAATCTATTATTGACTTAAAGAGATATACTAGGGAGTTAAATTTAAAAGTATGGTTTAACCAGGAGGCTGTAGTTGAAAATCAAACCAGGAATAATTGTAAAAAAGCTAGTACTTTTAACCCTCCATTGAACAAATCTGTTGAACTATTTGAAAGAATGTGTGAAAAGGCAATTAGAACATGTTATATTTATACTGATAAGTTTGATTATTCTAATTTGACTGGGGAGGAAAAGCAGCTTATGCTTGAACTGATTAAAGATCCCACGGTCAGATTTATGAAACCAGACAAGGGCAATGGAGTGGTAGTTATGGACAAGAGACAATATTTAGATGGCATGAATAACATTCTACTTGATGAAGTCTATGAGTAAAGTTCCCTAAATGAGATTAGGGTGGCATATAAAAAGATAGACTTGGCACTTGAAGATATGATTTACCAGGTCCACATTGATGTAGATGAGTACCACTTTTTGAGGAATGAATATACTAGGGTGGCAAATATTTTTGGTATAACAAAAATCCACAAGGGACTGGTTAATCCATCTTTCAGGCCTGTTGTGGATGGTAAAAGGTCCAAGACTTATTTTATTGACAAATACCTAGATCATGAAATGCAGAAGTGCCTGGGTTTGTTTGATTATATTAGTAAAAATTCCTGGCAATTTATTGACAGATTACATGGCATTGAATTAACCACTGATATGATTATGGTCACTGTTGATGTGGTTAATCTGTTTACTGTTATTCCCCATGATTTTAGGTATTTATTGGTTAGAATAACAACTTAATAAAACCAATATTTTTTCTCAAGATGAAATCAACAAACTGAGTGTACTTATGGAATTACTTTTAAAAAATAACTACATTTGGTTTGAGGGACAGTATTATAAACAGGTGAAAGGAGTGGCAATGGGGGCGGCATGTGCCCCCATTTTTGCCAACCTAATTATGTCTTATTGGGAGCAGGAATTTTTGATTAATAGTTGGTACATGTCTAATATTGCACACTATACCCGATTCTTGGATGATTTGTTTCTTCTTTGGAAAGGTACAGAAGACAGTTTAAATTAGTTTCTGGTATATATTAATGAAACAGTTGATTTTTTAAAATGTACCTATGTTTATAGTAAGAGTACAATTGTCTACATGGATGTAGAACTTGAGACAGATTGGTGTAATATGAATTTTAACACCAGAATTCACTGAAAGTCCACATTCTCAAATTCCTATTTGGATTATGGGAGCTGGCACCCGCACCATCAAAAGAGGGCCGTAGTTAAAGGCCAGTTGGTGTGGGCTGCCAGAATGGTGAGTTCTGATGTGGATTTTTTGGTACAATTAGATTTTATTACATATATGTTTAAACAAAGGGGATATCCTGACTGTCGTTTGGATGACCTTGCTCATGAGGTAACCCACAAACGTAAACAAGGTTTTTCTAGACCCATATTGGGCCACGGATTTGTGAGTACCAATAGATCTAGTAATGATAAAGTTTTTTACAACTCAGTCTTCATTTTGACATACAATGTCATGGCCAACAGTATTATTGATGTGGTAAATGCCAATTGGGAGATTCATCAATTTGATGCTATTGGGAGATTCTTCAATTTGATGCTAATGTTGGGTTGAAAGTTGGTAAAAACCCAAGACATGTTTTTAGGAGGGACAAATCTATAAAGAACATTTTGGAAAGTATTAGACATGAAGGCAGAATCAATAGAAAAGTAGGTCATTTTAAATGTAATTCCTGCTCTTTTTGTCCATTTATAATGGAAAATGAAGGTCAAATTAGGGTTAATCAGAAGACTGTCAATATTAGAGGCCACTACAATTGTAATAGTAAAAATGTTGTGTATATGGCTAAATGTGAAAAATGTTCTAGTTTCTACATTGGGAAAACCTGTAGAAAATTTAAATTAAGAATAGGTGAACATCTGGGTGACATCAGACATTGTAGGGTTACTAGTGCTTTGTACAGACATATCAATGAAAATCCAAAACATGATTTTAAATTTTTGGTTTTACAGCAGTTAGTGCTGGATGAACAGGGGTGCATTACAGATGTGCATTTGGATATGATGGAATTGAGATGGCAGTTGTTTTTAAATGCCTCTTGTTACCCAGGTATCAATGAAACTATAAGCATTGCTAGTGTTTTAAAACGTGATCGAATTTTAGGTTAGTAAAATTAACATGGATTTTATTTAATAATTTAACATATTATAATATTTTATGGTAAGATTTATTTAGTTTTGTTATTTGCTATATGCAATAATTTTACTGCTGTAATTTGATGTGTATATATTGCTTTAAAATTTTTGGCGCAATTTTGAATGGTTAATTGAGGGGTGGGTATATATTTGACTGGGTTTTTGTGCAATATTGTTCTGAGGAAGTCTATGTAATAGAGAGGAAAGCGCTTAACTTCAATAAACTTGGTGTCTTTTGGATTGCTCACATTCTGCTAGTTGGTTCTTACATGCATGAAAGCAAAGCATGGTTTGATAAAGCAGATTTGAGAGAGACAAGAAGTGATGATCAAGAGGTGATGAGGATGCTCAACAAAGAGATGAATGGATTTTGTGAGAGAAGAACTGAAACAGGTGGGCATGGCTATCAAAGAAAGTAGAAAAGTAGCCTTGAATAGACAGACATGGACACAGTTGAGTCAACAATCACCCTCCAATGTAAAAATGGGAAAAATAGGGTATATGATGATGATGATGATGATGGTTTTGTTTCTTATTCTGCTTTGCTGTTTTGTAGTGCTGCAAAATGACCCATGGTAACAAACTAAATGTCGAGAGGAGCAATATCAAGCCAAAGATACCCCTACACAAGAACTTCATTTTTATAGAAACCATACATTTATTTGTCTCCATTTTCTATCGCAGTCTGAGCTCTTATCTCACTGCATAACTTAAGCTATATAAGTGCATATACAGCGTAAAGCCACTATGCAGTTACAGGGTTCAGAGCAGCCAGCTATTTCTTAAGGGTACAGTAGAGGGCCTGCAGCTTCATGTCTGGAATGGACACTAATCTTAATGAGTTAGAATTCTTGGAAAATGTTAGAAATGTGTATTGCATAAGTAGATACCATATACAGACAACATGAAAGTATCTCATGGACATCATAAAGTGAGGTTACTTATTCTTACTATATTTCTGGAACTCACCTGACTTTATTAGTCACACACAAGCTGTCTGATGTCCTGCAACACTGTATGAGGTAAAAGTGAGACAGAGATCATAAATAACTTGTACAGTACTGAATGAATCTTTGGAGAATGTAGTTCCAAAAATAATATTTTCCAATTTTAACCCCTGCCACATTTGTAGTACTGGGGAGGACACGACTGCAGCAAGTGTATTTAAAATACTCTAAATGTAGTTTAATGATAATGCTACATCTGCAGCTGTTTAACTAAGCAGTGTATCCATTATGTCATTAAAGGCTGGCTGGCTGATATTTTCTTTCTCTCTTAACATTTTCTATTTTCCATGTGGTTGGAGGCTGTATTTTCATGGAAATCTACTACAGCCAACTATGTATACTTGTTTTGCCTTTCGCAGAGTACTGGATAATGCCTTTTTTGTGTTCATCTCCAAGGTTTACGGAACATTTTGTTAAAATGTGTATTTAAGAACCAATATCAAAAATACATGCATTTCATATTAATTCCATTGAGTTTTAATTTATGACATAGTTTTCCGTATGTGAAGAAGGCTGATAATAGAAAAGGCATTTTCGTCTTAGCATGTGTGATAAAAGCACACATTCTCATAAAATAAGTGATTACAGTTTAACTTAATACAAGCACACAGGCACACACAGAGACACAGACACACACAGACACACACAGACACACAGACACACACACACACACACACACACACACACACACACACACACACACACACACACACACAAACTTTTCCTATTTTCTTTATCAAGAAGCCTCATTTTTTTACACTTACACTACTTTTTGGAGGCAACAGAATGTTAGCAAAGGTCAGGATCTGGCTGTAAGGTTGTACTGTGTATGCCTACCTTCATGGACATGTTTATGGCTTATGATGATGATGATGATATAATAGGTTCATAGGAAGTTATTAGGCTAGCGACCCTACAGCCTTTGCAAGCCTAGCCATGTTAATCCCAAGTATCCCCATTTGTTCTTTTTGGGTAGTATGCAGAACAAATTTATGAACAGAGCACACTGGCTACCCCTGTCTATGAGGTAAATGGGTAAATGGCCATCCCAGGGGCAAATCTGTGGTCTTCCATAATATGGCAAAATGTAATTCATACGATAAATGTGGTGATAATTAACTTTTATATTTTTGGTCATGTCTTTAGGATTTAAGTATCATTTCTCCTTTACATACCTTAATTGAGTTAATGTTGGATGTGTTTAAGTTAGTGTTACATTTTATAATCTTTTAAAGATATTTCAGAGCATAGGTTTCAGAACTGTTGCCAGTCACATACTACTGGCAAGAGTGAACTGGTCTCTTGCTAGTATTGCCAGGTCTTCATGGTGGTAATGCACTTTTACCATAAGGAAATCAGCAAATAATATAGCTGCTTTTAACAAAATGAAAGCAGTTATGAGTATTACCCTTCAGAGCAACAGCATTCTTTTTCTAGTCACTGAATAGTAATTTGTAGATAGGAGCAATAGCTTAGAAGCTAAGTATGCAGTTCTGCATTCGAACATACATTTTTTTTTCAAAAATAATGACACAAAGTTCTCTTACTCTTTTAGTTTAATTTAATTAAATTGGATCACTTGAACAAATCAGCTCTGTTGATTGAAAAACATTACATTGAAAAGTCTTTCAATACATTTATTTTTTGCATACTTTTTTAAAATATTTAAATGTTTAAACTTCCTTTGTTACAGTCTATGTCTCTGATAGGACTGATAAGGATGAGCCAGAGTCGGATAGGGTAGCATAGTGGGACAATGGAAAATATTGTATAGTCGAGAATTTGGAAGCTTAGCCCTAATAAAATGATAGGACAAATGTGGGAATGTTAACTGTAAAAGGCCAGCAGGTTATGCCAATGGTGATGACATTGTTGGGGTGCAGAACCCATACTCATGGTAGTGTTGGTATTGACCTGATAGGTGTAGAACTGGAGATACTACTGGTGATAGGTCCAGGAAGTGATATAATGATTTAATGTATTTTGGAGCCAAGGGCCAATGAGCAATGTGCTAAACTGACAGGAGGAACCATCATAAAACTTGCTGTGATAGGGTTTTGCAATGAGCCAGTGATTTGGCTGAACACAGGGGCTATTATGTTTGGTTTTGTTATAATGCAATGGTGGGAGTTAGGAGTTAGCTATTGGTCTGTTAATTAGGCACTGAGCCAATAGTTAATGTGCCTCTTTAGTCCATATGGAAGGATGTCGTAAGAGGGATGTGTGTGTGTGTGACTGGGTGTGTGTGGTACACCAATGATTAGTATATTGGGTAGAAATGTTAGCCAATCATTTGAGTTATGTAGTGATTGATGGTTTTATGGGAAAGGCACAATTTCATAGGTCTAGCGCTTATCAGCATAATCAGCGTATGTATTATTCAGAAAATAATTTGTGTCATTATTTTTAAAAAAAAACTGTATGTTCTAATGCAGAACTATATGCTTGGCTTCTAAGCTATTGCTCTGATATACTATTTGTATAGTTTGGGCCACAGTAGAATAACCCTTTTGACTTTAGCATGGTGCTTTTGGAGCGGGCCTTTCTCTAAGTCTGTGTCTGGTGCTACATTACACCTCAGTCACTGAATAGTAGACATATTACCCTTGGTTACATCCCTAAAAGATACAGATTTAAAATATTGACCATGAATTATCTGTTGTTGAACATCTTTATATTTCCTCATATTTTTACATAAAACTGTATAGTTGTATTTCTTATGATGAATTAACTAGTTTATTTTGATTTGAGCTCTAGTTGTATGACCCAAACTGTGATAAAGAAAGTTAATAACTTTAGCGTTGTTTTAATTTTTCAATAAATGCTTTGCCTAACTCTTGTAAAAGATATTTTCTTGGGTACTACTTATTTTTAATGCGGTTATTATCCTGCTGGACAAACTACATGCATTGTACCAAAGTTTTATCATTTCCTAAGCACATCTGTATATGTGTTTGCAACTTCAGCACTACACTGATCTTGTACCATGCAAAGCTAGGTCCGGGAACTTGGTGATATAATGATTATGTGATGTAGTGCTCTTGCCTTTTATTGGCTCAGATGTGTTGAAATGTGCAGGAGATGCTTAAGGCATAGCTAGTAATTGCCCTTATTTTTTAAGGACATTCCTAATTTCATCCTAAAATTTTGCTCAGAACCTCCTAAAATTTGAATTTTTTAAAGTTCTAAATAGTACCAGTGTGAAGCCCATGACTTGGCCCAGCAATCAAGGAGCCTCAATCCTCACCACTGACACCAGTGAGGGGCATCTCATATAGGAGGATTGGATAACAAATACACACAGTAAAGTACAATTTCCCTTAAGAGCACACAGAGATCACAGTCAGTCCAGGGCTGGTTGCTCCCTTCCTCTCCAGGTCCCCAATAAGACTCCCCACTGGCACAGCTATAGGCTCCAGATCTCAGCCTAGTTGGCAAGCTAAAACCTCCAGCACCCTCTCTGTCCAACCAGTGCTTTGTGTCCCTGCCCATGTAGCTGACACACACACACACACACACACACACACACACACACACACACACACACACACACACACACACACACACACAGACACACACACACACTGAGAAGGGTTTTATACAACCACACAGACACTCCTGGGAAAGGCTGGCCCATGTTCTCCAGCTGTGCCCCTTTTACACAGACTATACGGTAGAAATCACTGCCACCACCCAGCTAATAATTATATGCTACTCAAAGGCCCTTAAAAGGATGCCCAATTATTATTGTTCAATATTATTATCCAATTGGTAGTATAACTAAACAGTCAAGGCTTATTAGAGTGACTTGGTACAGGATCACTATATATATGCAATATACTCTTACAGCTTAATTTATCTCTATACAAATCAGCCACAGTTGAAAGGTTTTAAAATATTTAATAATAAATAATAAAAACACAAGACAATACTTCTTACTACACAGTGCTAGGTAAGAGTTTAGAGATCACATAGAAATACTTAAAATAATTCAGTAGTACAGTTCTGATATCACATAAAAAAACAGTCTAATCTTTCTAGTTTCTAGCTATTTCTAAGAGAAAACACAAGTCTAAGATAAACTTACATATAGAGCAAAGGCAGTGCTGAGTTGGATGGTTAAGACAAAAATGATTAATACTCTCTGATTCTCTCTGATTTTAAAATCACATTCCTGGTTCACATTACATCATTCTTCACACTTGCCTGGGTTCCCAGGCTAACAGAAACTACATTTACATTCTTAACATCTCCTTTTGCTATCTTGCAGCTGGTCAGGAAGCAGAGCAATAAAAATACATTTGCATGTTTAAATCTAGCATTTTAACTCTTGGTTAAAAGAATAGAAAGAATGTCTTCATTTAGACATTTTGGCACTGTGTTTAGATCAAAGGGTCACAACATGCTTTAGTTGGTCAGCTTTCTGCCAGCAGAGTGTACTGTTGTTACATTTTTTTCCAGTTCCACATATAACACTATTTGTAACATTTAAGACAACAAGCCTGTGGTTTACATTAGCATTTACAGATGACAGAATTATCTCCAAAATTCTATCTGGCTAGGCTGGCAGCCTTCATCTATCTTCACCCAATCTTCACAAGTATTTAAAAAGTATTCCTAACTGGTGGTCATTTTAACTAATTATTTTTTGCTTCATCCCTAATTCTGGGGCAAAGAGTTTAAAGCTATGGTTGAAGACAATGCTAAGTTATTAAAAAGCTCAGTGAGAGTCACTGTAGAAGGCAAATGATGCATCTGGAAATTTGATACAGGTCTCAGTGAGATTCAGCTACCAGAATACATTCACTTTTTTCTGTGATCATTCTTTTGCAAACTTTCATTGCAAAGATTCATAGATATATAATGATTGATTATGTGTCTTCAGAGGATGGGCAAACTGTAATTGCCAGCCTAATTGGATAATGAACATTCTCAAGCAGGGTGTTAATGCACAGGTAATGGCCATTGAAAAAACAGTCTGCTACTTCAGGCAGCATATTTTATGATTTGCTGTTTAACAAGCATACAAGTAAGACAAAAAGTAAATAAAAAAATAGAAAGTGTGCTTTCTAGTTTATGTCTGTGTGTATGAGTGCTTGTGTGCATGAAAACTTAAGTAAGATATATATAGAGAGAGACAAAGACAGGGAGAGATCGAGTACTGACTGCATAATCTTATTAAACATTACGAAGTATGAAACTCTTAATGCATGTCATTATTGACTGAGTTTAATTCTAAGTGATTCAGTGGGTACAAAAAGCAGCACAAAGAGGATATGTCTCAACTGTCCAGATTTTTTCAGAATGTCTGGACTTTTGGCTCATATTTTTGTTCCTTTCCTTATAAAATTTGTAGCTTTCTGGCAAATCACTGGGATGAGCTGAGGACTGAAGTAACTAAATAATGACAGACATTTGAGTTTTTAATTTCAGATCCTTCAGAAAATGTATGTTGGGGGGGCGTGGCTAGGATGTAGACTGGTTGGCAGCATCTTTTCTCAGCTCTGCACTCAAAAGATATTTCTGACAGGAATTTTTAAAAACTACATATTGTAGACAAACCTATTTTGTTGAATTACTTCTACTAATATCACTAGACGTCTACAGTGCAAAAAATTTGGCTTTAAACATTATTTTTCCTGTCAAAAACAAGAAAGAAGGTATCTGAATCTACTGAAAATGAGCTTTTCTAAGCATACCACACAGGACCAGATGATGAAAAAGGAGATACAGTCTTTATTAAATGCTATACAAGACTTGTCAGTGAAATTTGACAAAATGAATACCAAACTGGACACTTTTGAGGAGAGATCTACAAAACAAATACAGCAACTACAAGAATTAATGACGCAACAGAAGTCTCAAATAGCTGACATAGAGAGATCCTTAAATGATACTGAGGGCAGACTCTCAGAACAAGATCTTCAGCTACATTTTTTATCACATCAAAATGCTTCATTACAAAATAAAATAGAGGATCTAGAGAACAGGTCCAGATGAATTAACCTTCGCATCTATGGGCTACCAGAGAAAACAGAGGGAGATAACATGGTGACTTTCCTTATTACCTGGTTACCAGAAGTTTTAAAATTGCCTGAAGCTCTTTCTTATGGAATTGAAAGAGCCCACGGATCCTTAAGAGCTGCTTCTTCAACCATCAAATCAAAAAATCACCCGAGATCAATAATAGTAAAGTTTTTTTCATCACAGAACAAGGAACTTATTTTAAAAACAACATGGTCAACTTCTCCAGTTAAATACAAAGACAACACAATCAGATTTGATAATGATTATTCTGCTGGAGTTATAACTGCAAGAAAAGAATGTCTCCCTCTGATAAAGGAATTGAAAAAAAGACAACTTAAAGTCCACTTGCTGTTCCCTGCAAGAATAAAATATTTTTTACTGAAGGTCCTAAAACTTTTGACACTCTGCAATTAACAGTTTCTTATCTTTCAGCTAATAAAACCTTGGATAATGTGGAATAAATGGATTTCTCTCAATTTGGGGTTAAGCGTCACTTAGAAAAAAATGAATGGAGCACTGCTGACAAGAAGAAGAAGAAACAATAAAAGACATATGAAAAACACAAACATTATTGTCTTCTATTTGCTCTGTAAGGCAAAAAAGTTCTTTGAAAGCATTCATGCTTTACACAAGTGTCAGTCTTTGAAACAATATAAATACAAGATAAGCAGGACATTTTATAACTAAAGGAAACAACCCTAAAAGAAAGCAAGATAACATATCTTTCTCTATTACAGTGTAAATACTTACAGTCATGATTTTTCTAACTCTAAATGATGTTTAGATAGTTCATTTATAAATTACCTGCTTTTATTGCTAGTATAGAATATGATGTATTTACACTGACATATTAATGTGGTGTGTTTAAATGAGCATGATTCCTTTTTATATTATTTACACTAAGCTGCATGAAATATCTAAACTGATGTATTTAATACACATAATAATATATAAAAACTGATAGTAATAACTGTCAAAAAGTGCCTCGAAAAGTAATTATCTATTCTTTGATGCTAAAAGTGCCTTTTTGACTAACAAACAACTGTTTGGCTTGTATATCTGCCCTTAATGTTAAGAAAACTAATAGAAGTTTAATGAGCTGGTGTTCAGTTTAAACAAAGCCCTAAAAACTTCACTTACTTTGTTTTTGTCTTCCCGCCATGGTCACGAGCTGGGAACTCTTATTTTACCACCCCTGAATGAAGGTTCTTGAGTTAGAATCCATTACAGTGTGTTAAACCTTCTAACAGCACAAAATGAAAGTAAACAGTCATGAGTGATGTCAGCACTAAAACAAGACAGTATGGGTGTGGTGTCAGCTCCTAAGCTACTTAAAGTAACCAGCACACTATTTATGAGATGGCAAAGTGCTTTTACAGTTTTAACAAATATTAAAAGTACACTGAAGTACCTAATGAATTTAGAAGGTATCAACACATACATGACATTTTATTATATTGTAATATTTGTTATTCATTTTGAATTGTACACATAAACAGCACACAAAGCTTAAAAAGAAGTATATCACGTGGAAGAAACTGTATGAATAGTTAACACATACAGACTTTACTATAATCTTTTCTGATAAGATCACCCACATAAATTACTATAATTTAACTTAATTTTATAAAAAATTAATATATTTAAGTCCTTGACTGGAACTATATAACATATTTGTAAACACACTGCAGCTAGTGTACTCAACCTTAAGGATAGTAAGTCAATTAAGGTTCATGAATGTAGCTATGTTTATTAGGCATTTTAAAGGTAAAAAGGAGTTGCTGTTTAATTATCAAGATACTCTGTAAATATTAAATTGTTCAAGTAGCACAATCATTAAGCAGTAATGAGCAAGAAAAAATCTCAGTCTTGCTTATGATATTGTTTTATATACATACATATATATATATATATATATATATATATATATATATATATATATAAATATATATATACATATATATATATATATAGGAAAGAACTGCTGAATTATAAGTATGCTTTTATTAAAGGCAAATTATTTTAATATTGAACATCCTCACTGAAAATGAATGGTTGTGTAGAGACACAGTAACTCCCATTATATAACCAAGGCTAAAGAGATTATCTTGTATGTCTAAATTGATCAGCCTTCAACCTTAGATTGCAAACAGACATGCAACATACTTTTACTTATAATACTGAATATATATTATATAACATCACAAACGCTAAAGCCATTGTCAGCTACATCTCATATCAATCAGCATTAAAATATGATTTGAATAGCATAGGCATTTACTAACATATTGCTGTTGGTACCTGATATGCATATAAGCAACAGGTCTAATTTCTGTCTATGAAAGTAAATATCAGGCTGTGTGCATTTGTTAATTATGAAACAAGAGTGTGCTATCTATTCTTTTTAATATCCTATAGGTTTGTACTTGTTAGAGACACACACATGCTGTAAAGCTGCTAGTTATTGCATATTCATAAGTATATTTCTGACTGCAGTGTTATAAATATATGGTGTGGACCACTTGAGTTGAGAATATGTCTCTATATTGGGGATGTTCTCTGTTTGAACATTGTATATTATCTATAATATGATATGGAGTACCCTCACTAAATTCAAAGAAGCCACAATAGAAACAAATATTTATTAAAAATGGAGAATAGAAGGATGAAGAGAAAAATGGAGGAAAATGGTTGATGGTCATATAAGGTTTATCTTTTCCTGTGTATGTAGAAGAGTTGACAGGAATAAGTACCAAACAATTGTGTTATAGCATATTTAAAGCCTACTTTGCTTCTCATATTTTCCAACCTTACAGTTATAACGCTGCAGATAAATCCTGTAATATCATAAGGAGTATGAGTTGCTATTTGACATATGACATATGTGGTACACTAGCGATGAAATATGCCAGTGGCACTAATAAACATATAGGAATTGCTAAGAAATATAGTCTTAAACTATATAATACCAATGCCAAAAACAAATTAGTAGCATTCATACCACTAAAATATGACTTTTTGAATTAAAACTATAAGATTACTGAAAAATGACAATACAAATGTAAGCCTAGTATGAACCTATGAACCTATAACCTTGAAAAAGGGCATAGCAAAATTAATTTAAAATGGGTGGCGGAAGCCAAACATACTCTGGCTAGGCTTATAAATGCTCTAGGGCAGATAGCCTAGTATGAACCTATGAATCCTGTAACGTTATATTCATTGTTACGGATACTTTCTGATTTAATCAACTTGTGGCATGGTTAACTGATGCATATAATGCTTAACATTTTTTTTTTTTTATGTATGTATGCATATATGTGTGTATGTATGTATGTGTGTGTATATATATATATATATATATATATATATATATATGTGTGTGTGTGTGTATGTGTATGTATGTATATGTATATATATGTATATGTATATATATATATATATATATATATAT
This sequence comes from Protopterus annectens, assembly GCF_019279795.1. NCBI lineage: Eukaryota > Metazoa > Chordata > Ceratodontiformes > Protopteridae > Protopterus > Protopterus annectens. Next base: position 152,969,538 of record NC_056727.1, on the reverse strand, counting down.
ATATATATATATATATATATATATAGGTAGACCATTACAATAAATTTGATACCTATGAATGCCACTCACACGATAAGGGAGATAGACAGCAAGCATATTAATTTTCAGATGCATAACCGTTACTGCTACACAAAAGATATATTAAAATAAAAGATTTTCCTTTACAATTTAAACAAAACCAAATAGTTAAGTATTAAATCTATGTATAGTTGTGTTGCCTTAGTGTTTTATAAAATATTAAAAATAGATAAAGACTGTATTTAAGTAATCTGTAAAGACAGATACATGTATACTTAAAAGATATATAAGATACTTTTCATTAATAAAACTACCATATGGCAGAGCTGGGGGAGGATGCTGAAATGCAGACTTAGAGAGATCACTTGAATGATTAGATCATTCAAGGATGAGATGTTTTTTCTCATGGAGGGGTCTGGTGGTTGTTTATCTTATATTGTTCTCAGTTATGATCTTGTAATTTACTTTTATTGGGTGTCTATAATCTATTGTAATACTGTTGGAAGAAGAAAGAACAAGTCATTCTCTTCATGTACGCACATCTACACATTGTTACGAGTATATGAATATGGATAAAAGCAAAGCTAATATAAATCCAATTGCAAAATGTATATCTCTTAATGTAAATGGTTTAAATAATAGCTGCAAAAGGAGAAGTCTTTATAGATATTTAAAGCTATGTGAAGCGCAACTAGTATTTTTACAGGAAACACACCTTACACAGGAAGATATAAATAAAATAAACAATAAAAATTATACAATACTAGTAAGTTCCATATAATCAGAAGCGGAGGGGAGTAGCAATTTTGTGGAAAAACACTACTTTAATACCTAAAATCATAAACACGTTCCATGACAACTCAAGAATGTTTTGTCTAGTGACAATATCTATCAATGAAATGATATATACATTAGTAAATATTTATTGGATACCAGGACTAGGTGTTAGAGTGGCCAAACAACACTTAGAAGACATTGTACAATATACCAAAGGCAATTTAATCATAGCTGGAGATTTCAATTGCATTATAAAAGAAACTGACACAAATACTAAAACTACACGTAAGAGATCACCTTTAACAAAGTTGTTATCTGAGTTTGTTGAAACTTTTAATATAGTTGACATAAATGAGTATGCTATCCCAGATTCACTATTCTTTACACATTTTTCCCATAGACATAATACATACTCTAGAATAGATAGAGTGTACATAACAAAGGATTTAACCTCTAAATTAAATAAAGTCAAGACAATTTCATGTCCATTTTCGGACCATAATACCATAACATTTGAGATAGACTTATGTTTCAAGAGAAGGATATCAGTAACAAGAATACCATCTTACATAACCAATCTCAAAGATTTTAAGGAATTTTATATTAAAGAGACACAAACATTCCTATATATCAATATTACAAAAGATGTATCTGAAATATATATATGGGATGCATTGAAAGCATACCTATATGGAAGAGCGGTGGGATGGTATAAAAATAAACAAAAACAGTGAAATAAGGAATTAATGGAATTACAGTCAAAAGTAGATAATTTAAAGCTTGATATTCAAAATGGAAACACCAACTTAATAAAAAAACTAGAAGATACTAATAAAAAATACTCAGAGACGCTACACCACAAAACAATGATCAAATTAGAAAAAATTAAACTATGTTACTATTCAATGAACCCTAAAAACCAACGAAGAATAGCAAATAGGACTAAAAAGATTATTAAAACAAATCAAATCAAGGAAATACATAATATAGAAACCAAAAAGAAAGTATCTGACTTAGAAGGAATACTAGAAGCTTTTAGGCTATTTTTTCATAAACTTAATAATCAAAATGAGAAAACAGAAACACATTCAGCATTGAAATCTTTTCTCAAAAACAATGTTAAAGTTAGGTTATTAGAGGAGCAGGTACAACTAATAGATAAATAAATAACAATGACAAAACTTAAAGCTGAAGTAAATAAGCTAAAATTAAACAAAGCTCCAGGTATAGATAATATCACCCCAGAAATTTTTAAATTACTATCAAATGAGGCTTTGCTGTTGTTATTGAATGTCTTTACATCAGTTAAAAATGGTAAAGACATTCCTCCTTCTTGGAAGTACACATTAATATCACCAATTCTGAAACAAAATAAAGATCCCAGTGAATGTTCATCATACAGACCCATTTCACTTCTTAATATAGATTATAAAATTTTTATGGCAATACATGCTGCTCGAATAAAACAATTACTACCACTTTTGATAGAGGAGGATCAAACAGGTTTTATAAAAGATAGGAACACTTATGACAACATTAAAAGAATTCTTTCCTTAATTGATTATATAAATGTCACAAAAACAAAATGAATGTTATTAGCTTAGACATAAATAGCGCATTTGATTCAGTGAACTGGGATTATCTGTGGTTAGTTTTAGAAGAATATGGCTTCTCAAACAACTTCACTTTGTTAATAAAATCATTATATGAAAAATCATTGGCTTATATAAAACTGGGATCTTGTCTGTCTAAATCTATTAAAATAACTAAGGGCACAAAATAAGGCTGCCCTCTTTCTCCGTTATTGTTTGTGCTAGTCATTGAACCCTTAGCAAATAATATACGTATGGATAAAAATATTGAAGGAATACAACTAGACAACAGCCTAGAGCTTAAAATTCAACTTTTTGCTGATGATATTTTAATTACCTTAAAAAATAATAATAGCAGTTTAAAAGCATTATGGGACTCAATTCAAAACTTTCAAAATTTTCAAGTCTTAAATTTAATGAGAACAAAACAAATGTATTGCTTATAAATACTAATAAAAAAGATCTAAATAAAAAATACCATAAATATATCTCTACCGATAATATAATTAAATACTTGGGAATTATAATAACTAACAACCTAGATACTACAATTGAAACAAATTATAAAGAGACCTTAAATAATATTAAAAATCTAATACAAAGATGGAATAAATTCTTCTTTTCAATGGAAGAAAGGCTTTATATAATTAAAATGATCATATTTCCAAAAATTCTTTATGTCATACAAGCTTGTTCTTTGCCACCAGCTAAATCGCACCTAAAACAATTAAATGATTTAATGGTAAGATTCCTATGGTATCCAAAAAAACCAAGGATAGCTATGAAGTATCATCTAGATGATTGGGATACAGGTGGCATAGGTTTACCAGACACAGAAATATATTTGCATTCATCCATTATTAAAACAATATCATTATGGCTAAATACAAAATATACATCAAAATGGAAGCTAGTTCATGAGAGAATCTGGTTAAAATCAGGATTTGTAGTAGAAAATAAGTATACAGATTTCATACCAAACAATTTTCTATGGCTGATGAAGGAATATATGATGATACATAAGAATAAAAATATAAGTTCCAAATACATTACTTATACATTAAAAATTTTCCAAAATCTTATTAATAGCAATCCTGATATTAAAGCATGGTCATTTATTTTATATCCAGTAGCGTACACACAAGGTAATATAATAACATTTAATATGGAAGTAGTCAACATGCTTAAAGAAAAGGGATTAATATATTGGCATCAATTGCTAAACTCTGGAAAACCTCTGACAATAGACCAGATTAAACAGAAATTAAATATGGAAGATAGTTCGTGGTTACATGTACAAGAATTAAGACAGTATATATTAAGCAAACAAGAAACAATGCAACCATCAATAAGACAAAATGTTCCTAACCTTATAGAACATATAATATTACTAACGAATCAACCCATTACTGGAAAGGGATACTTATCATCTATTTATAAAACAAACAAAAAAATAAAAATGCATAATAATGATAAAATATGGAATTATTATAGATCAGTTAATGGACATGTGCCAAATGACAGAGATAAAAAACTAATTCTTCACTCTCCAAAGCAGACATCACTTTCATTACATTGGAGACTTTTTACATGGCAATTCATACACAGATCTTATGTAAACCCTCATAAAATGGAACTTATGTTTAAGAAAACTATTGGCTGCTGGAGATGTGATTTATCAATAAATGCAGACTGGCAACATATGTTCTACGAATGCCATTTGATTAAACCATATTGGGATAAATAAATTATTTTCTGCAAATGGTATTCAATGATAAATTCCAGATTTCCAAATCTATTATTTTGTTTAATGCACCTGTACCCGACTGTGTGCCAAGAACAAAATATGTAATCTTATGGACTCTCCTAGCTATTGCAAGGAAGAACATTACATCAAACTGGAAATCCAAAGCTTCCCCAACGTTTAAGCAATTCATGAATATGGTGTCAGCAGTATCGCAATTGGAAATGAACACTATTAAAGGAAGAACTGAAAGAACCACATCATTATATGTAGCATGGCAAAAAGTAACTGAAATACTAGAGAATAATGACTGCAGCAGATTATAATCAGGAAACAATTGTATAGAAAGTCAATTATATGTCAACAATAGACACCCTTGTAAATACTTTTGGTTTTAATGTTTGATATCTGTTTAGAGGTTTTAGCCTACCTTTTTAAATAATTTGTAAATACTTCATTGTCATAAATAACCTGCATTCATGTTTTCTTGTTTTTGGAAATGAATAAAAATATTTAAAAAAAAAAAAAAAGAAAATGTATGTTAAAACAAACCCTGTTACTCTAGCAGATTTCTACGTTTATAAGAGCAATATTTAAAATATGTCCCTATTTTGGGCCATTGTCCACCTATTACTTCAAGCTTTCTCCAGATTAATTGCTCTAAGAGGTTGAGAGCTATGACTACAAACAAAATCAGAGACAATAAATGGAATGAAACGAGGGAGAGAGTGAGTGGTGGAGATAGAGAGCTACAATACCTTGCATTTATGACATCTGAGGATGAAGGTGGTTGTAATTCCTGTGTGTGTGCATGTGTGTGTGTGTGTGTGTGTGTGTGTGTGTGTGTGTGTGTGTGTGTGTGTGTGTGTGTGTGTGTGTGAGTGCGTTTCTTCATATACATAAGTGTGACTGTGTTTCTGAATGTCTGTGCTTCTATGACTATACTTGTATGTCTGTGCTTCTGCATGTGTGTGTGTGTGTGTGTGTGTGTGTGTGCGTGTGTGTGAGTGTGTGTGTGTGTGTGTGTGTGTGTGTGTGTGTGTGTGTGTGTGTGTGTGTGTGTGTACGTAGGTGTAGACATTAAATACTTACCAAACTTATATTTTGGATGTAAAATACTTCCTCCAACAACAATTGGATATACTACAGAAAATTGTGTTTATTTATTTATTTTACATTTGTTGACCGGGAGAGTAGAACTGGATTACAAGTCCATTTTCAGTGGAGGCCCAGGGAAAAAAGCTCCAAGAGAACAATTTTTTTAGAAAACATAGTTTTAAGGACAGACTTTTGACATACAATTTCCATAGAAGAGACATTGACATACATATTAACTAACAGATAGGATACATTTGCTCTCTACAATATAATATTAAATTTTAGAAGATATTCCTAAGTTTAGGATTCCTGTGATAGATTTACTATCAGAGTGAAAGCAGTGAGACGTAGAATAAGGCTCCGAGAGAGCAGATGAATCTCACTATAGTTGACAAGGATAACAAATTGATTGACTATATGTCTCCACCTGGTTTTAGTTGAGAAGGATAACAAATTGATTTACAATATGTCTTCTCCTGGTTTTAGTTGTTTATGAAAAGCAGAACATTGCTGGGGTAGTTTTCCCTAACTCCTGGAGAGATGGGATGAGCAGTAGATTAACAGTTCCAAGTGGGTACAGCACTATGATTGGTTGGCTTAGCAGAGTTACTTAAGTTAGGTGAAGTGTTCTAATGAGACATTAGCCAGGGGGGGATACAGGAGCACAGTCGATTATTCAAAAAGTGAGTTTTAACAAGTTTCTTGAACTGTGATGGGGATTTGTTGTCAGTTATGTGGGCAGGAAGGGAGTTCCAGGTTTTTGCTCTACAGTGGCTGTAGACAGACTTACCAGCTTCATTGTTACATTTGGTTACTTTGAGGAGGTTTTGTGTGCTAGACCTCAAGGGCCTGTGGTTGTATAGGGTTGCAAAATATTTTGTAGGGCTGGGGTGTTTTCAGAGTTATGTATTATTTTGTGGGCTAGTGATAGTTGATTGAGTTGAAATAGTAGTGGTAGGTCTAGCCAATTAAGTTTTTTTAGGCATTCACAGTGATCTGTTCTGATGGGAGAGGTTGTAGCAAATTTGGCTGTCTTATTTTAACAACTATCAAGTTTGTTTAGGTCGATTTTGCAGAGATTTGTAAGCACGGGGAAGGCATAAAGTAGGTGAATAGTAGGTGAGTCCTCGCTATTGTAGTTTTGGAGAGGTCAGTGAGGAATTTTTTTATTGCGATACAGTAGGCCAAGTTTTTTATGTACTTTTTTATGGTTACAGAAATATGTAGGTCAAACCTAAGGTGGTTATCTATTTCAACCCCTAAGAGTTTGGTATGATTTGTGGGGCTGATTGTGGTCTTGTTAAAGGAGGGGATGAAGAAAGAATCAGTGGGAGGTGTGGCTCTGTGGGAGCTAAAGAGTACTAGCTTTGTTTTACTTGGGTTCAGAATGAGCCTTTGGTTTGTAATCCAAGTTTCTGCTAGGGAAAAGCATTCTTGTGTTAAGGAGTGAAGGATGTCAATTGATTTGGATGCGCATATTATGGTGGTATCATCTGCATATTGCACTATTGAGGCTTTAGGAATACTGTTTGAGAGCTGACTGGTGAAGAGGGTAAAAAGAAGTGGCCCCAGGATGGAGCCTTGGGGTACTCCTAGGGAGACTGGTAGGGAGGGGGAGAGTTGGTTTTGCCACATAACAGCTTGTTTCCTTCCCTCTAGGTAGTTTTTGAACTCTAAAACATCTGGTGGGGGAAGTATTTTACATCAAAAATATTAAAAAATATTTATAGTATTTAAAAAAAAGTATAAAACAGTTTAACTCATAACCCATTGTCTAAGCAAGCAATAATGCTCTCCAAGCTATGAGTTATTGTGTAACTAAGGACCTTTCAGTGATGTAGTGGCCCTGCTGTGATGGGACTCAGAACACCCCTGGGCGTGTGTTATTTACATGATAACACACACCCTGTCAGGCATTATTGCTTGCTTAAAACCTTCATTTTGTTGCCTGGAATGATAACATGTATTAAACAGACAAATATTTATAATAAGATCATGCCCACCACTAAAGTTTGACATTTGCTTACCTTGACATCCACGGTATTTAACCTGCCCCCCACACTGGTTTTGTTATCATACACACATTATTGAATGTGTATAGTTAACGTGAACTCCTATTGTGTTTAAATTTAGTATGGCTACAAAGCATAGGATTTTAATGTGTGAAGATATTAGGTAATGTGAAACTATTTGGGCAGAGAAATTATAAATGAAGCATATTAGTCAGCCATACTAAATTGTATGGGACACAAAGTACATTTGAATTTTTCATTGCTTTGTTTGCCATTCTGTAGCACTAATAATAATAATAATAATTCTAGGTAATGTGAAACTATTTGGGCACAGAAATTATAAATGAAGCATATTAGGCAGCCATGCTAAATTGTATGGAACACTAAAAGTACATTTGAAATTTTCATTGCTTTGTTTGCCATTCTGTAGCTGTAATAAATTCCAGCTGTGTTAGTAGACAGGAAATGGAAAGTTAAATGTGGCACGTAATATAGTAGAATGTAGAGTGCAGCATGACATTAGGCCCAGCCTTAGAGTCTAGCATATAATGGAGCATACTATGTATGTTCAATCAGTGTTGTACACCCAGAAGAGATGGACCTTTCTGCTGTCCAAAGTAGAGCATTTCTAATTGCCCTTAACCAATGCAAATGAATTATTTAAAATTTATTACTAAAATGCACTGCCTGTGTATTGTTGTTGGAATGTTTTGGACTTTGAATTTATATATTATTAAGGTATCTGTGAGACAGTATCATAGCTTTTTTTTCTTTATGCAATACATTAAAGAAGGTCTGAAAGTTTTTAATGGTTTCCAATCATCAGAAAATGGGTTGTTTTTCTTAACTCACCCCTCACAGAATACAACGACCCAAATAAGGCTATCCTATGAAAAAGCACAATTGGTAACATAGACAGACAAGAATGTTAACTATATCACAAAATAAATCCTTTCATGTTGGATAAACAGCATAGTTCCATGCCTGTAATTTGGCTTAGCACATCATGATGGAATGTGTGAAACAAGACTTACTACACATTTATTTCAGTACATAACACACAGGAAACACACACACAAATATAAGGAAATGTCGCTGACCAGCTGCTTGGAGACTAATTAAAAGGAAAAGAAAAATAAATTCATTTAACTAATTGCCTTGTCTCCATAATCCCTCATTTTGTCATTCTTCTTTGTATTATCACAGATATTCAGTATTAACCTTCTGTCATTCTGATATGATTGACAGCTTTTAAATCTAACTTATTTACAGAACCAGTGTCTTTGCAAGTAGTGCACTTGAAGATCAGTAGGTTGTGCGCTCTATCTCTGCACCTGCTGCCTGGATTCATGTTTTAATATTGATGCTTCAATAATTTATAAGGGATGTGTTGCATTCCTGAAGATACAATTTTTTTGGATGGGACATTGAACCAAGGTCCCATCTGCTTGAACTGGTGGTTGCTCAGGTAGCTGAAAAAAAATCTCATGGCACTTATAAAAGACTGTGGAATTTTAATTTATATATCTCAAATATCATAGGCAGTGGCTGGGACTCCCAACAGTTTTCCCCTTGTGGTAACCCTTTCTGATTCATACAGTGCTCTACTGCTGAGACCCTAGTGGTGGAGACCTCAGCATGGTGGGCTGTCTCGACAGTTAAACCACATGATAATGCTGTAATCTGTGGAAGTGACTAATGCTAAATAGTCATGTATTCTTTCCCCAGGAATACACATAGCTCCTGATATACACTGCTAAACAATTCTGCATAATTTTCCACTTTTGAAGTATAAAGTAAATTACATCAAAAGAAAGTGATCACCTGTTCACTCCTATGGAAACAATTGCAGTGCAGGTAACTTCAGCAAAGATGTGGGTGTGGGGGATGTGTGTTAGTGTGTGTATGTGTGTATAAGTGTTCGTGTGTATGCTTGTAGGTACATGAATGAAGCCAGGTGAATGTGCACCAAGCAGTTTGCTATAGTTCAAAAGAAAAAAAACATTTGAAAGAAAGACATTTTTACAAGTAAAATCTGAGTGCCCTAGCACACCTTGCAGAGTATAAACATTAGTAAATGTTTGCTACATTTATAGCAAGCAGTTTGCTACAATTTAAATGTAATATATATATATACATATATATATATATATATATATATATATATATATATATATACGGATTCACTTCATAACACTGAAACTTCAAAATACTGAAAATGACAAAACTTTATAATACTGAAGACCAAAATACTGAAAGCTCAAAATACTGAATACTCAAAATACTGAAACTCAAAATACTGAAAACACATATTATGCGTAAACTCAGCTTAAACAACATAAATCATAACAATATGTACCAAATATGCAGGGGCAAGCCCCTGCACTACACCCTGCTAATTATATATATCTACTCCAAGATTGCACTTAACTACACTATGTGCAATCCTGGAGTTGATATATTTAATTAGCAGGGGGTGTGGGGGGGGGGGCTTGCCCCCCTGCATATATTTGGTAGAAATTGTTATGATTTATGTTGTTTAAGCTGAGTTTACGCATAATATGTGTTTTCAGTATTTTGAGTTTCAGTATTTTGAGTATTCAGTATTTTGAGCTTTCAGTAGTTTGGTTTCAATGTTTTGAGTTTCAGTATTTTGAAGTTTCAGTGTTATGAAGTGGATCCATATATACACATATATATGCAGTTAGAACAGTGTCTCAGATACCTATAAGATCTGACAGTGAAGGGTGGAGATTAGACTCTGTTGCTGACTGACCCATCCTGGGTGAAGGGATTTATCTAATTACCATTACAACTTACTGTCCCTCATCATTTCAAAGGGGAATTTATCAGAAGTGCATGCAGATTTCTTAATCCAGTTTAAATAACCGTATTCACTTCAAACAATTAAAGTCTTATAGGTACAGTGGTAACAAAAAAGACTGCATGTTATACAACTAATCAAGTCCTGATAGCATGAGTAAATACCTTAGTAAAAGCATATATATCTATCCAAATTGTTGAATAAAATCAACACATATGTATTAAAAAAATGAAACAATACAAGAATATGTTATAAAAATCTATAAATTCAAAGTGTAATGCAGCTCTAATACACTTAAAAGCCCTGTAGGTGGAATTAACGGTATAGTCAGGCATATTCCCTGCACTTCACTGAGTACACTTCTGTCTGAACATCACATCACTGTGGCTTTTTTTTCAGGTCATACCATGTCTACAACTGTCCATATAAATACCTCCAACAACATGTGCAATATTGCTAATCTAAAAATATTGTGAATAGTTTTGGCGGAAACAACTGAAAATGTTACATTTATTAAATGCTTGGGGGGGGGGCAGCCTTTTGAGAGTTGTATCCATTCTTAAATGATACGTGTCGGGGGGGGGGGGCAACAACAACTTGTTAATACAAAATGGAATTTGATTGCTACAGCCCTAGGTGGGATAACCATAAAATATATATCAGATCGTAAACAAAATATTAACTAAGACAAGAAGTTTAAGACCAAAATAAAACAACTCTATAATTTCTGTAGGCCAGGCATAAGTCTCCCCTAAGAAGCCTATACGATACAGAGTATAGTGACAGAGATTTTAGTCGGACCATGTAAGACACATGCTGGAGGCCCTTGATCATCTTTGTTAGAAGCCTCTGGGATCTCTCTAATGATTGTAGGTGCTTAGTACAGTATGGAGCATTATACTCGATTGTGGTCTGATTAAGTGCGGAGTATAGGAGGTTATAACTTCTTTTTGCTCTTGAGGTGATGCCTTTACTAATCAAGTGAGCTACATGGAAAGTTTTACTTGCAACTGTAGACATGTGGTGGTTGAAGTTAAGGTCATGGTCAACCTGTGATCCCAGGTCCCTTACCACTTCATGGGAATTTAGGGTATTGTTATTGATTTGAAAGTGTGAAGGGACATTGTTTGTGCTGAAGGGAATGATAATGCATTTCTTTGCATTCTGTTTGAGAACATGACTAATACAGCAGTTGTTGGTCTGTGTGAGACCATCCTGGAGTACACTGATATCATTTGGGGATTCAATGATTACACCTAGTTTGCAGTCATCTGCAAACTTGGTCAGCCACAACCCTTTAGTTTTGAACTGAATTTCTGAGGTGTATAGCAAACAGGCTCAGCACTGACCCCTGTGACACTCCATTGGTAACGGGTCTGCTGGTTAATATAGAGTCACCCACTTTGATAGTGTGTGCCCAGTTTGTGAGCCAGTTGGCAACCCATCTTACAATGAAGGGGTTTATATTCAGTTTGCTAAGTATCAGTAATGCTTGAATGTGGGATTGTGTCGGAAGCCTTTGCCAAGTTGAGGTACGCTGTGTGCACATATTTGCCCTCATTAATGTCCTTGGTCACACTTTCAAAGAAATCCACCAGATTTAACAGGCAGGATCTGCCCCTCAGGAAACCGAATTGGGTAGGATCCAGGGTTTGGAGGTCACCTATGTCTTTACTTATGAGGTCAATAATGATATGTTTCATGGCCTTACAGTTTCTTTTTTTCAAGATTACAGAATTGAATTTCTCAGCCAGGTTTCAACTGAGGAGAATAAGTTTTCAGTGATTTCCTGGAGCTTGGATATGATTGGGGCTGTGCATATTAAAGGTGCATTATCTGTATATTTAACCATGCTAGCAAAGCATAGGGCAGTATGAAGTTTATTTAAAAATATGATGAAAAGAAGAGGACCTGGTATGGAACCTTGTGGAACTCCTTTGGTAACTGTTTGAAAGGATGAGTAATTTTGCTTGCTGCCTTCCAGATGAGTAACAAAGGAACCATGATAGAAAGGATTGTGACAGCCCAACAGAGACAAGCTCACTATGTATGGCTTTACTGTTAAAAGATGATGTCTCAAAAATGTATTTAATCTATAGCAATATGTTTGAGATGTTAAGGATCAGGGTTTGGTGGTGGACTTACTTTTTCTGAATTTGTCAAAGGCATTTGACAGCATCCCCCATAGTGGAATTATGAGCTTTTTTTTTCAAATACAAGGTGAATGGATATCGAGGGGGAGGTGGATAACTAATTAACTTGAGAACAGGAGTAGCAAAATTAGAATAGGCAATAGCTGGTCATACCATTACAAAAGTATTCAGGAGTTCCCCAAGGATCTGTATTTAGCCCCACACTGTTCATTAATTTTATGTCTGCTTATCCACTGGTAAAAGCAGATGACATGGAAATAAGAGTTACAGTAAACACTGTAAATGATCAATTTAAACTGCAGAATATGTTGGACCAACTTGTACATTGGGCTAAATTTAACAATATGGAACATACCTCTCAAATGTCCAGATTTTTGCCTCATATTTTTGGTATGTTTCTCATAAAATTTGTGGTTTTCTGGATTTTTGTGGTGAATAAGTGAGGAGTGAAGTCATTATATAATGACAGGCATTTGAGTTTCAAACTTCATATCCTTCAGAAAATGTATGATAACACAAGACCTTGCATTCTATTAACTTTCTAAGGCTATAAGAGCTGCTGGGTCTTTCGTCTTTTCCCGGTTAGGGGTCGCCACAGCAGAACTCCGGTCCGCTAATGATTGGCAGTAGATTTTTATGTGCCGAGTTGCCGGCCCTGACGCACAACCTTCAATGTAGGTACGCCCATTCATGCATGTCTCCACACAGAAGACGCTCTAGCTGAGAATCGAACAGGACGTCTTACTGGGAGCTGACAACGCTACCACAGCACCACCACTACAGTTCTAAGGCTATAAGAGTGATATTTAAAAATTGTCCCTATTTTTGGGGCTTTGTTCCCCAATTATTTTGGCTTTGTCCAGATTTTTTGCGCCCAAAGGTTGAAAGCTATGATATTGAATTTAATGCCAAACAACTAAAATAATACACTTTGTTAAATCAAATAATTGTTACCCTTACACAAGTGGAGATCATATTCTTGAGAAGGTAAAGACTGTGAGAGACCTGAAAGTGCTGATGTATAAGATGATTTCTTAAGATCTACTAATGAATGATGTCATTAAAAAGTGTTACCATGAAATAAAAGCAATCTAAGGACCATTGACAGCAGGGAAACCACAGTATTTCTCCTGATGTACAAATCTATTATAAGACCTATTTGGGAATATGGTATGGCAGTTTGCATTTATAATAAGAAAGCTATAAACATGTTGGGAAGAATTCAAAGCTGTTTCCCCATGCAGATTTACTCTGTGAAGCATCCAAGTTACAGGGATGGATTAAAACAAACTCTCTGTTCACAATTCAGACTTCTAAGAGGGCATTCAATTTTGATTTATAACATTAATTGCAATAATTATGGAGTTAAAACAGGGGTTTCATTTTCCTCTCCATACTTTAACTCGAGCAATACAAATTAGTAGCAGTTTCACAGCTGGATTTTAAATTCCTTGAAATGCCTTTTCATATTAGAGCTGAAAACTGGCGGGATTCTCTGCCACTGTGTTTAAGAATCTTATATTCTTTGGTGTCCTTAAAGAAAGAATTAAATGTTTGGTTGATGGAAAGGGTATCTCACCTTAGATTGAAAGGAAGCAGACTCTTTGAAGGGCTAAACTAAGGCTCAGAGTCTAGACATTAACACGTTATGTAAATGTTGGTGTGATGAGTCTCAAAACCTTTAAATACATCTAAATATATGGTCGAGATTAGTTTACCATTATTCTTGTGCTGTTTTATAGTACTGTAGTTTGCTGCGATGGGGTGTGAAGCCATGCTGTGCTACTAGCAAGAGAAGGTTATTTGAGTTTAGTTACCTTTTATTTTTTTTCCTCTCTAGACTCACCCGGTGATATACCTGCACTGAGTTTGTTTTTCAGTATCACTGTCATACATTCACAAACAGAGCCCAATTTCTCCAGTCAGAGATTGCAAGAGGAGTCCAAACACTAACAATATACTCGTGTCTCCTGTACATTGCTTTACCAAAGCTAAAATTGTTAAGCCTGTCATGCACTCAGAAATGGAGCTCAATTTCTGTAGTTGGAAATTGCAAGGAGTCCCAACACTAACAACATATTCGTGTCTCCTGCACATTGCTTTACCAAAGCTAAAATTTCTAAGTCTGTGATACACTCACAAACAGAGCCCAATTTCTGCAGTCGGAGATTGCAAGAGGAGTTCCAACACTAACGGCATACTCGCATCTCCAGTACATTGCTTTACCAATGCTAAAATGGTTAAGCCTGTATGTTCACATTTGATTTGTGTTATTTGCAAGACATTTCTTAATAAGTTCAGTCACAGTACATCACAGTGATACTGTCCCTCTCCTTCTAACTTATTTCTCCTTTATTGCCTTTACTGTATAGTCACAATTGTTTTCTTGGCAATAACTCTGTAGCTCACTACAATTAATTTTATACCTGTGCTAACCTACTGCCATGCTCAGCCACTAACTCCCATTTACCCCTGAAATTTGTCTCAACTTACCTCCAAACTTTGTGTGACATTTTACATTTAATGATTGTTTATTTTTCTGCCTGAAGCACATACTCGTTGTGGGGTCATTTTCATTTCTGCTGATTATGCAGCACTCCTGCTCGGTTACTGAGAGTAATCTGCATATTCTGCTGTCCTCCCATGATGCTTTGCAGTTTTTAAAACCCTGCTTGACATTCCACAACATTTTTATTTGGTGTTTCTCCTCTCTAGATTTGCCAGGTGATGTGCCTGCACTGAGTTTGTTTTTCAGTATCACTGCATGTATTGTTTTTTTTTTTCTTGCCTTAGGGTATGTAAAGTGAATCAAGAACAGTATCAG
Source organism: Protopterus annectens (assembly GCF_019279795.1). Taxonomy (NCBI): domain Eukaryota; kingdom Metazoa; phylum Chordata; order Ceratodontiformes; family Protopteridae; genus Protopterus; species Protopterus annectens. The sequence goes on along the minus strand of NC_056727.1, from coordinate 152,954,496 downwards.
TCTCATGCAATCCCACTGTAGCTTACCTAGAGAAAGGAAAGCATGTAAATTAAACCTATCTAAACTCATTCTATAGTAGTATGATACCACTTGGATGTGACTAGTTACTTCTGACTACAACCTAATCGTATTTTTAACTGCTCTCTGTTTATGTACGTATTGCTGAATTATAGTTGTATTGTGACTTATTATTAGAATTCTAAACTGTATGTACAGCTAACAGCAATATGGGTGACAATTGCTTTATAACTGTATGAGTTAATTCTTGTTATACCAGTGATAAGCTTTGCAGTAGCCCACATTGTGATATGTACTTTTAAAAAAAAGGTATGTCTTACCATAACATTCCATTTGTGTTGTCGATCTTCACTAATCCTTGAATGTGGGCTCAGTTCCAAGCCTTTAAACCGACTTGGCTGTTTTTCCAGCTCGCGCCTCCCAAAACTCTCGAGCTAGTCTCTACCCATAATGCTCCTTACTAAATTACCTGAGATCGAGTTTGACTATAATAGTGACAGACAGACAAGAAGCAATAAGTAAGAGACCATATCTGTGTCCCTATTATGAAGCAGTATTTGGGAATATTTGGTCTACTAAGAGTCTTAGGCAGGGGGAAGGGGGGGTGTCAATGATTAGTGAAGATTGACAACACAGATGGAATGTTATGATAAGACATAACTTCTTTATCTAATGTTGTCAATCTTCACATAATCCTTGACTGTGGGACAGAGTCCCTAGCTACCTGAATCTTGAGAGGTCTCACAAAAGAATATTCCTGAGCACAATCAAACCAAATGATGCCTGTTCCCTAGAGACCTGATCCAGTTTGTAATGAGCAATAAAAGTATGAGGAGATGCCCATGTAGCTGCTGCAGAAATGTCACCTAAAGAAGCACTAGCATGAAAACTGCAGTAGCTGCTGCAGCTGTTATTGAAGGGGCTTTCACAGGATGTGGTGGGTGAAGTCCCTTTGACTGATAAATAAAGGTGATATAATCCCTAAGCCATTTAGCTAAGGTAACCTTAGAAACTGGGTTACCTAAGGAAAGTGAGGAAAAGGTAACAAAAATTTGGTTGGATTTTCTGATGTCCTTTGTTCTGTGAAGGTAAAAATGTAATTGCCTGTGGACGTCCAATAAGTGCAGACAGTACTCTCCCTTATTAGAAAAATTAGGGAAAAAGACTGGTAGATTTAAGGTTTGATTGATATTTGATTCTGAGACAACCTTCAGCAGAAAAGATGGATTTGTCCTGAGGGAGACCTTGTCCTTATGAAATATTAAATAAGGGGCCTGCAGGATGAGTCTTGAATTTCTGATACTCTTCTGGCTGAAGTGATAGTATCAAAAACAAAGTTTTCCAGGTCAAAAACTTTAAATCCCAAGCTGCTGAAGGTTCAAAAGGTGGTGAAGTGAGAGACCATAGGGCCAAGGTAAATGCCATAGTTCAATGGGTTCTTTAAACAGAGGTCTTAGCATTAAGGTTCCTTTCAAAAAGGCCTTGCAAAGTTTATGAGACATAAGTAAAGAACCATCAAAACCAATATAGAAATTAGATATCGCAGCGAGATGTACTCGAATGGTAGATGCTGAGGAGCCAGACTGATAAAGAAATGGCCAGAAAATCTAGTACTTTATCTACAGGTGCTGCATAGGGATCAATATTATTGTCAAGTGACCATCTAGCAAATTTTATCCATTTGTTATGGTACAGCTTTGTATTTGAGGATTTGTGGTGGGCCAAAATGATTTGTAATACTGGAGAAGTAGGGGAGGAATGCCTGGCAATCATGGGAACTGGAGAAGCCATCCAGTGAGCTTGAGATTCTATTCGGATGAACCATTCCTTTTGTGTGAGATAACAGGTCTGTAGCTGAGTCCAGTATCCAAGGTTTCCGAAGTAGTTGAGGACAAAGGAAGGGAAACCAAACTTGTCGAGGCCAGAATGGCACAATGAGGATTATTTTGTTTTTAGACTTCTTGGCTTTCTTTAGAAACTGACATATCAGAACAGTTGGGAGAAAGGCATACAGAAGACAGGGGAGCCAATCATAGAGAAAGCATCTTTGGGTGACTCCCCCAGAGGGGGGACTAGGGCAAAGTAACTGCTGCACTTGTTGATCACAGGGGACGCAAATAGATCACAGCAAGGTTGACCCCAGTGATGGAATATCTTTTCTGCCAGTACTGGATTGAGAGACCACTCGTGAGGCATTAGGATATTTCTGCTCAGCTTGTCCACAATCACGTTGGAGCTCCTTGGAATGTGTCTTAGAAAGTGCCATTAGAAAGTGATTGGAAGAAATTGTACATTGCCATACTCTGAGGGCTTCTCGACAAAGTGGGCAAGACTTGGTTTTCCCTTGTTTGTTGATGTACCAGACTACTGACATGTCTGTTTGTATTGCCACTTTTCCAAAGGGGAGGATATCTTGAAATGCTCACAATGCTAAGAGCACCACCTTCATCTCAAGAACATTTATATGAAAATTGACCTCTGTCTGGAACCAAGTACCTTGGACTGTCCTTCCCAGATAATGACCCCCCACCATATCTGGAAATCATCTATGATCACTATGGCTTGGGGCTGAGGTAGGACAAAGGGACAGCCTGATAAGATTTCATGGGAAATGAGCCACTAAGATAGGTCTTGTTTGCAATGATTGGTGATCAAAATCTGATGAGACATCAGTTGGTTTAATAATGACCATTGGGAGGCCAAAAGCCATTGAAGAATCCGCATGTGATATCTGGCCATGGGAACTAGGGTAATAGAGGCTGCCATTGACCCTGGAGCCTGCAGGATGAGTTTTTCTGCAACAGTTCTGTGTTGAATGATGTGCTTTACTTGTGATCTGATCCTCTGGAGCCTCTCTAATGGGAGCGATGCAAATCCTGTGACTGTGTCTAGTATAGCTCCAGTGAATTCCAGCTGTTGTGTGAGTCTAAATGGGATTTTTCATAATTTATTGTGATTCCTAAGGTGGTGCAAAGATGAAGGGTGTAACCTCTTGCCTTACAAGTTGGCACCTGGTGGAAGCAGTAAGGAGCCAGTCATTGAGATATGGAAATACTCAGAACTCTAGCAATCTGAAATGCACTGTTACAACTGCCATGCATTTGGTGAACACCCAGCGGGCCATGCCCTGAACTAATAGTGACTGGCTCCTAGCTGGAAATGCAGGAATCTTCTGGAGCACTTGTCTATTTTTATGTGGTAATATGCATCCTGAAGATCTATTGAGTACATCCAGTCATCCTTTTCCAAAAATGGAAGTACTGACTGTACCGAGACCATCCAGAATTGTGTTTGTTAAACTGATTTGTTCAACTGTCTGAAATCCAAAATGGGTCTCTGGTCCCCTGTTTTTTTTTGGGCACTAAAAAGAACCTTGAGTAGATTAGATTCTAGATCCTCTTTGGTCTGGTAGGACTGATTGGATGACTCTTTTGTCAAAAAGTTTTTGTATTTCTAAGACTGCTGCTTCCCTGTGACTGGGTGGAGTCTTTTTTGTGTTTTTGGATTTATTGAAAGGGGAATGATGTATCTTCTGGAAATGATCCCCTACACCCATTTGTTCATTGTCATCTGTAACTAGGCAGATTGGCACAGGGATAATAATCCCACAACTGCCTCTAGAGTAAGGCAATTGGACCTCCATTCAGGAACACTGGTAGGAGTTACCTGTGAAGGAATCTCTAGACCGCTGGTTCTGCAGGCCACTTCTGCCTCTTGGATAGCGTCTTCCATTATTACTTCTCCTTCTGCCCTGAGAGAAGTCCTTGCCACGTGAGTCATAGAAAGGCCCTTGGGTCTTTTTGAACCATAGCCTTCCACTTCTCTGGTTCCTAGAGTAGGGCTGTTGAGGAGTGGAGAAGCATACTCCCATAGCAGAAATAGTCTTCTCATCTTTCTCACATCTGGCTAGTGTGTCTTTAATCTTGGGTCTAAACAGGGAGGATCCATCAAACGGAGTGTTGACAAACAAAGATTTAAATGGCTCCACATAGTCACACAAGCACACCCAGGCATGTCTCCTGATGGCTATACCTAAACCTGATGTTGCTGTCATCCCTTCAGCTGCAAGAGCAACTAGCCTCATGGACAAATTGGAAATTGATTCATGGGTGGCAAGCTGAGAGGTAACCTTATCTCAGACCCCTTCAGCTACTGCTCATGTGAGAGTGTCTGAAAGCTCTTTGATCAGATCTCTCTGCAACCTAGTAAAGTGTGCCATATAATTCAAGGACTTGAGAGCAAAGGTCAGTGAAGTTTATACATGCTCCCCAAACCTATCCATAGTCCTAGACTCCTTGTTAGGAGGATGGATACTAGGGCTTTCTTCTGCAAGTTCCTTTTTGGTGGCTGCTGCGATCACAAGGGCACCTACAGGAGTATCCTTGCCCAATGTTGCTCATCTTTAGGGGCAGATAGAATCTGGTCAGGTCTCTTAGGGATCAGCTGAATGGAGTCAGGAATCTACCAAGCCTGCTGAGTGATGAGTTTAATAAGATCCTTAGTAGGTGGAGAGATCCAAGAGGTAGATGGCTGGGCACGAAAAGTCTCTAGGTATACCGATTCTTCTGAGGAAGGTTGAAGAGAAGTCAAGCCAACCCTCTATTTCAGGATTTATAGGATGTCCCCAAAGGAAACAACATCAGGGCGCAACCTGAGGGAACCTTCCTCTTCATCGAAATCAGTATCTTCTGTGAAAGACTGTTTGGGGTGTCCAAGTACTTCCTCTTGCACTTTTTCTTTGAAGGTACCTCTTCAGTGGGATTTTCCGAAGAGGTATCCAAAGAAGAAATCACCATGGTGGTTCATTCCTGAGGCTTCTGTGTGGTCTGCTCCAGAGCTGAGCCTGGAAGAAGCTCCAGTCGAGGAGATGTACAAGATACTTGGCCAAACAGGGATAATGGATAAACCCTTCTCCATGGCCCAAAAGGCAGCCCCCCGATATAGGGATGGGAGCCCAGAACCAAAGTATACTCTTTCGGAACCATGGTCCCACCCAGCACTGAGGAAGCCACCTCTGAGGTAGAAGCAAAGGTCGAGCTTATGAATGCCAAGGCCCAAAGGGACATGGTGGGCTCCAAAAGTATCTAAGTTGAACCCTGCCCATTAGAACCAGCAATGAGGACTCAACCCCAGGAACTGTGCAGTTCTGGCAAACTTGAAGAACTCAAGGGAATCTTCGATGCTGGAGAAGTAGCTCTAACCGGTACCGAGGCAGTTGGATCCAGGAAAGTTGCTACCAGGGGCTCCAAAATCTTGGTTGGAGTCTGAGGAGAAATTTGAATGGGCATTGAGGAAGGAACAGCTCCAGAGCTGAGTTGGCTTAGAACTGAGGATGGAGGCAATCTCCTCACTGTCAGGAGCTGGTCAACCAGTCTCATAATATCTGACTCAGAAAGAGTCTTAGTAGATCGAATAAAGGAGGATTAAGGGGACCTAGGTGATCTCGGTTCCAAAAAGGGACTTGGTGGATTGTCAGAGAAAGGGTCCACTGATGGAGAATAAGTGGCCCTTGGTAAGGAAATAGAATGAGGCTGTTTTGGGACTGGTGATTCAGCTAGTACTGAAGCTCCAGATGTCTGCACCGAAGTATGTCTCAAAGTCGAATCATCTTCATCTACCGGTGCCAAAGATGCAGTTGATGCCATAGGTGGTTTGGTCAATTTAGCAGACAGTTCTGAGGAACTTGTTAGAACCAAATGCGGTTGATTTTTAGTTTTGGATAATGAAGATGAAGATGAAGAAGAAAAGCTGGCTTCAGTCTTGAGACTAGATATTGCCTCTTCAAAATCACTCTTCAGGAGTCCCTTTAAAATAAGTTTGTTTCTGTGCTCAGTCAAGGTTCTGGCAGAGAAGCTATGGCAAACAGCACAATCCTCCTGCAGATGGACAGCATCTAAACAATATGCACAGAAAATATATCCATCTGAGTTGGGCATTTTTCTGTCACATTTTCAGCACTTCTTAAACCCAGAGGTGCCCTTAGCAGATTTATAAGCCATGGTCATAAAATAAAGGCCTAACACACTCTAACACATGCATGCAGATGAAAGAGAAACAGATAAAAAGAGTGTCTCTTTTCTTTTTTTTGAAAAAGGACAGGAAAAGGGAAAAATAACAATAATGGTAAAAAAGATTACCCTGAGATAATGGAAGCAGAAAAAGGAAGTACCAACAATGGTAAGTTAAACTACTTAATGGTAGAAAGTAAGGTAAGGGAGAAAGCACTCAGTAAAAATAAGAGAGGAGCAGGTAGAAACTATAGAGAATATAGCCAATATAGAAGATTTATAGGCAAAAGGAGATAAAGACAAAAGGATTAGAAACTTATAATACCAAAGCTCGAGAGATAGTTTGGATGCATCTGACACCACAAAGCGGCAAATGAGATCTGGGGTAATTTTGTAAGGAGCATTATGGGTAGAGCCTAGCTTGAGAATTTTGTGAGGATCGAGCTGGAAAAACGTCCTAGTGAGTTCTGAGGCTCGGAATAGAGCCCAAAGTAAAGGATTACATGAAGACTGTCAACATCAGATTAATTGTTTTCCTATTAACTTCTGCTGCATGGCTACTGCTAATAGTGTGACAATGGCATACTGTCTGAATGTTTTTTTACTGATAATACTGAAGCCTGACTGTTTTCATTATTAGCATCCCTTGTACTTACTATGTTGCAACTGTGTCTTCCTTAATCTCTTGTTCAAAATCCTTACACTTAACTGGGTATGTTTATTAACAAACGAATAGGAAGACACAGAAACAGCTGATATATCCAGTTCAAATCTTTTACTGCAGTGCAACAAAACACAAGCACTTTCACCAAACAGGCATCATCATGTGTATTACAAAAGCACTAACATACACACACCCTTATGTATACATCAGATGTCACACGATACAAATTCAAATTTATAACCACAGATTTAAAAACACAAGACATAAAAAAGACATACAAATTTAATATAAAAAGCAACAACATCAAACATAAATAATACATGCTAAAACTGTGCCTTAATGCTAACTACCTTCTTAGGGGTCTCTTCTTTAATTTAGGTACTAATGGAACTGATTCATTAAGCTCATGCCCCACATCAGCCCTGAACCTCACTGTCCTAAGAAGGTAGTTAGCATTAAGGCACAGTTTTAGCATGTATTATTTATGTTTGATGTTGTTGTTTTTTATATTAAATTTGTATGTCTTTTTTATGTCTTGTGTTTTTAAATCTGTGGTTTTAAATTTGAATTTGTATCATGTGACTTCTGATGTATAAATAGGGGTGTGTGTATGTTAGTGCTTTTGTAATACACCTGATGATGCCTGTTTGGTGAAAGCGCTTGTGTTTGTTGCACTGCAGTAAAAGATTTGAACTGGATATATCAGCTGTCTTTGTGTCTTCCTATTCGTTTGTTGCTGGAATTTTTACTTTGGACACAGTAAGTGAGCCTTTTATAGTGGTAGTAGTTTTTGTCATTTTATTAATTTTATTTGGGTACTTTTATTGTTTGACTGACCTTTTCTTACCTTTATTACCTTCTCCTTTTCTCCTTGGTCATGTATTTCCACTTCTAACTCATGTTCGACTTATCCACTGTCTCTTACCCCTCTAGGTTAAACTGGTGACTGATTCCTTCTAACTGAGATTTCCTTGATTAACCTTGCTATTTCTCCATTTTCACTCTCGCACTGTTGTACTATTTTCTTATTTTCTCTCTCCTTCCCTCCCTCTGCTTTCTCCTAAAACCCACCTAGTTTTGTTGTTATACACTCCTCTCCCTGTGTAGACTGTTCCTCACCCTATTTGTACTTTTCTGTCTCTCTCCTTAGGTCATACACTCACAAATGGAGACTAATTTTTGCAGTTGGAGATTGCAAAAGGAGTCCCAACACTAACAACATACTCATGTCTCCTGTACATTGCTTTACCAAGGCTAAAATTGTTAAGCCTGCATGTTCACACTTGATTTGTGTTACTTACAAGACAGTTCTTAACAAGTTCAGTCACAGAGCATCACTGCGGCACCCTCCCCTCTCCTTCTAACTTATTTCTCCCTTATTGCCTTTACTGTGTAGTCACAATTGTTTTCTTGGCAATAACTCTGTAGTTCACTACAGTTCATTTTATACCTGTGATAACCTGCTACCACACTCAGCCACTAACTCCCATTTACCCCTGAAATTTGGCTTAATTTACCTTTAAACGTTGTGTGACATTTTATATTTTATAGGTTCATAGGTTCATAGATTAGTACTAAGCTAACTGCCCTTGCGAGCCATTTTAAGCCTAGCCAATTGTCCCTTGTGAGACTCAAACCCTGCACCTTGTGTTTGCAAGGCAAACACCTTAACCATTAGGCCACCCACCTATCATTGTTTATTTTTTTACTTGAAGCACATACTCATTGTATGTCAACCCGCTCCATTCACATTCACTTCACTTGGGCTCACTCCACTCTCCTACCCTACCCCCATTCCTATCCACCCCCACTTCAATTAGATTTATAGCTAACCAGCTCTACCCCTTCTGCTACAACTTCTCATTTCCTGCAAATCTTCACTAATCACACTCTAACCATCCCTTTTTTCCCCTCCCACCACTATTCACATTCTACAAATACTCCTCACCATACTCACTACCAAATTAGCTAACTACTAATTACACTTTTTCTCCAACCCTCCTGCACGTCTTCCCACTAAAATGATCCTTTCTCTAATTTTATCCTTCCTTATTCTAGTCTTATCTAAACTCACCTCGTATCACACATAGTCTTCATCCTAACACTCCTCCCATTTCACTTTAAATAATGACAGTCACTACTCCACCTTTATAACCTCCCCTCACTTTTCAGCATCTCAGACCTCACCCTTCCCAACATTAAACTGCTTCCAAAGTTCAATCTTTATAACAGTCCCAAACAAAGATTTCTCTCATTCTACCCCTTTAAATCTTTCTCCTCCACTTCTTACCCTCTTTTACTATCTGGTGACATTCACCCTAACCCTGTCCCGGGCTTCAACCCACAAACTCTCACTACAAGTCCACACCCACTCCTGCATTCACCTAATCTTAATTCTAAGCATCATTCCATCTATTCCATCAGTATCCCAGCATTCTAAACAAAATAAAAGAATACCATACCTGGGCAGCTCAATACTCTGCAAATATAGTTACTTTTTCTGAAACTTGGCTCAAACGTCATAACTCTGATAATGAATTTCTCCCTCTAGGATACAATATCTTATGCCTTGACTGCACAATTAAAAAAAGGTGAAGGTGCAGCCATTATGTACTCTGACCACCTTACTGTATCCCCCCAACTAACCCTCCCCCCTCTTTCCACCCTGCCAAACTCCTTATCACCAACTGCATACTCAATGCCCATGAAACCCTTACTATAGTCTCTGTCTACATACCTCCTGGAGAAAACATACCCTTATTAGAACAGATTATCTGTTGGCTACCTGATAACATAACCAATGAAACCATTATACTTAGAGATGCCAACATCAGTTGGCAAACACTCACCTCCAACTCCCCTACCCACAGCATAAATCTATATGGATACACCCAACTTATATCTTCCCCTACTTTTCATAGATAATCCAACAATACTAGTTCCATCCTTGACTGGATACTCATATCTCATCATAACCTCTATCACCACCCAGAATCCCTACCCGACTCCTTTAGGGACAATTTCCCTATATGTGTGCTAAGATTCTCCTCCCTCCTTTCCAGACCACACAAAGTCAAGGAATGTCATAGACTAACTACATTCAACCCTGAAGGTTTAACAATATACCTTCCTCTGTAGACTGATCATTCCTTTTATTCCTGTCTCTATTACCATTTAACTCCATCTTTCTCAACACCTTAAACTGTCTTGCTCCTCCCAGAACTATAAGACTTAAATCTCGATGCTCTCCTTTGCTCACCTGAAATACTCAAACACTAATCCATAACAGAGATTCTGCCTGATAACTTTGGCTTATAACTAATTGCCACTCTGATTACCAAAAATACAGGGATCTCCATAATCTGGCTAAAAAACACATTAATATTGACAAAAAGATCTTCTACTACACAACCCTACCACCGAACCTAGAAACCCAAGAAAATTCTGAAACAGTATGAATAAAATTCTTCACCCTGGTAAGCCTTCTACTCCCAACCCTTGCCCTAATAATACCCCCCATGAAACTGCATCCATTTTCAATTCCTTCTTCATTGACACCATCAGCAATCTTAGGCAGACCTCTAACCAAGCCAACAACTTACCTCACACTGCTTCCCCACAACAAAATCTCTTCTCACCAAATCAAATTCACTAGCTACATAAACAAGTCATTCTCATGCTAAAACCATGTTCCTCATCTGCAGACAACCTGCCACCTTTCTTCCTCAAGGGAGCTGCAAACTCCATAGCATTTCCTGTCCCAGTCCTCATAAATTGCTCAAATAGTGAATCCACAGTTCCTGCTCTCTCCAAAAATTTCTATACCATACCTGTCCACAAAAGTGGAAACTCTGTAGAGCTTTCTAATTATCAACAAATTGCCATACGCTCTCCCCTCTCTAAAATTCTTGAACACTCTGTTCATAAACAGCTTATGGCCTATCTTACTAACAATAACCTGTTCACCCTACCCAACATGGCTTACGCCCCCACCACAGCACCATAACAGCTCTCATCTCCTTCTCTAACTCCATCTGCTATAGCAGAGACAATAACAGACTTGCATCCTGTCTCTTTTTCAACCTCTCCAAAGCATTTGACACTGTCTCTCATCCTATTCTACTCTCCAAACTTTCTCAACTTAACCTCTTTTCAGCTACTATCCTCACTGACAGACAACAAACATTCAGATGGCTTTCAGCTCTCTTCCCCTTTCTCCGTATCAAAATGGGAGTTTCACATGGCTCAGTTCTAGGCCCCCTCCTCTTTAATATGTTCACTAATCAACTTTACATATCCTGTCCTCATTCATCCCTCATACAGTATGCAGATGACTCTACTATCATCACCGCCACTGACAGCCTCTCTGACCTACTATCCATGACACAAGAATCTTTCAACCTTACATAAACATGGGTCACCAACCATCAAGTCATATTCAACCTCAAAAAGAAAAACACTTCTTTTCTTATCGAAATCCCTCTCCCACCTCATATCTTTATTTACCATCTCTCCCCTAAACAATATTATTATCAAACCTGAAGTCCACAATAAGCTACTAGGGGTAATCATAGGTGACCAGCTCAAACTACACCTTCATGTGCTTCATAGCAGAAAGAAAACCTATCAGAAGCTCGGACTTCTTTACAGAAACAAATGGTTTCTCACATCTGACTCCAGAATCTCCCTTGTTCAAGCATGCCTTCTCCCCAACCTATTTTATAGCTCTCAAATCCTTACCAACCTACAGTCCTCACTACTCTCCAAACTCAAAACCACCTATAATAAAGTTGCTCAATTTGCTGCCAGTCTTTTCTAAAACCCACCACTGCCAAGCCTTCAGGACTCTAAACTGGCTGGAGTTTCCAGACCACCTCTTGCTTACTCAACTTTTCATAATCTACTCTATTCTTAACAAGCCCTAATCTTGCCCAAACATCACCTCACTGGTATCCCTTTATACTCCCCCTTGACTTCTAAGAAACTCTGACCAATATCTCCTCCAGATATATAAACCAAAAAAAAAATCTATTGCCCGAAATCTCTGCAGTTATCTTTCTGCTCTTTCATGGAACAAGCTTCCCGTGACACTCAGCAGTGTCACCCCAGTCCATGAGTTTAAGAACCTGGATCTGTCACTGTCACTGTAATCATTCTACCTGAACCTCTCCCCTCCCTCCCACCTCTCCTCCCTACACTTTAGTTCCTTACCTTCCTTATATCCACCTTATCCCTCCTACTAACTCCTCTTCTTTATACTTGTTTTGTTATTCTCTACATGACTGATACCTCTCTATTGTACCTACAATAATCATTCTAGAATCTTTTTGTGCTTTGAAATTTTTATATTTGTTACATAATCTGTTATACAATTTCTAGATAACTTTGTAATGTGGAGCTTTATTGCTCTGGGCCTCCACTGAAAAAGGACAGTAGCTCAGCCAGACCATCCCGGTCAACAAATGTCAAATAAATACCTAAATAAACAAATAATGATGAGAGTGCAGCTTGGTATGCTATCTGGTTCAATAGAAGCATTATTTTTAGCCTTTGATACAAATTCTAAGACTTGTTTTAAGGTGATTTTAGGGTAAACAAAATTTTCAGGTTTAGTGGGGACAACAATGTGGGAAGTGGGATAAAGTTACCACTAAATTTGTCTGCTGATATATTGTTATATACTTGGGGGTATGAATTTGAGATATTATTGGGTATGAGCTTAATGAGTTGTTGTGCATTAATTCTTATACATCACTGAAGAAAAGATGTCTAGTTTCCTTTAGCATCCATGTTGACCTTAAGTTCATAGTCTGATTTACATTTTCTGTTAGTGGTCATAAGTTCCTTGCTAACATATTTCAGTGTTATCTTTTGTATTTTTCTTCTTGCACAGTGTATTAATATGGGAGCTATACTAGGAAGATATTTCCTGAATTTACCATTATATTTAAGGTTACCAGGTACGGCCTTTTCTATGCATCTCTTTACGTGCTGGAAAACAAATTCAAGGTAGATATGCAACCCCCTCAGTTTGTGTCTATTTGTGGAGATTGTGGTGAGTTTGTATAAATCTTTTACAGTCTGAAGTGGGTTTGTCCTGGTAAAATCTCTAAAGATAGCTTCAGTTTGTGGCAGGGTGCTGCTACCAGGCCTATCAGTGATGACTGACTGGTGGTCAAATTTAACCAAGGACAAGGAGTACAAGTGGAGACTAGGTTAACAAGAACTGGGTTAAGGATATTAAGAATCTCTACTTGGTAGTTTTACAAATTGCTATAATGCACTTGAATTAATAAAGTCTAGGAAATGATGAGCTTATCCATTTTTGAGGTCTAAAGGTGTCAATCAGTGCTTTGGTAATTGAAGTCCCCTGGCAAGAAGGTATAAAGGTAATTTCCATGAATCTTAGTGTACATTGATGGAGTGCTGTAGCTAGGAATGAAGAAATATTTATGTATTTATTTACCTGACATTTGTTTCTCAAGAAAGTCCAACTGGGCCAGAAAGTGCCCATTCTCAGTAGAGGCCAGAGAAGAAAAGCTCCATAACCACAATCTTTCAAAAATATTTTAAATCACAAAGTATAATGTTACACTGCAAAATATCAACTACAGATATTTTAAATCACAGAGTATCATGTTACACTACAAAACATAACAGTGAAAAAAATGCTGTAATGAAAAAAAGAAGTTATATACTCACCATAATATTCCATGTTGGTAGTCCATCTCGCTCTTCATTCTTACATATGGGTTCCGATCCTCGGCTCCGACTTGGCCTATTACAAAGCTTAAAGTCTCTTAGTTGGCACCTGGTTAGGTAGGTATCCCATAGTGCACTAGTACAATCCCCAGATCTTGTTTGCAGCTAAACTATAGAAAGATAGAAAAAGGTTATCCAGAAAGAACAACAATAATGAAAGGTCTCCACCCTACCAAGGACAACACTATCCTGTCTCCAGATCCTTCCAGGATGGAGGTAGGTGGGTGGGGTCATTAGAATGAAGGGAGAGATGGGCTACAAACATGGAATGTTATGGTGAGTTCATAACTTCTTTATGTTCTGTAGTCCTATCTCGCCTTCATTCTTACTTATGGGACAGCGTCCCTAGCACCTTATTCTCGGGTGGCTCACGGGAATATACTCCTGAGTACCGTGGAACCAAAGGAGACGCTACCCCTGGAGGTCAAATCCAGTTTGTAATGAGTAACAAAGCTATGAGGGGTAGCCCAAGTTGCTGCTGCACAAATACTGTCAATTGGAACTCTGGCTTGAAAGGCAGCAGATGTGGACAGGGATCTTGTGGAATGAGCCTTAATCTTGAACGGTAGAGTCTTTCCATTGGAGGAGTAAATGAAGGAAATACAGCTCAAAATCCAATTAGACAGGGTCACTTTAGAGACTGGCAGACCTATTCTAGACTCAGAAAAGGACACGACCAATTGTTCTGACTTTGTAAGTTCCTTAGTCCTGTGACGGTAGAACTGTAACTGCCTGTGAACATCAAGTTGATGAAATTTGTATTCTGCAGTGTTGGAATGATTCGGGAAAAATACAGGCAGTTCAATCGTTTGGTTCAAATTAGTCTGAGAGCAAACTTTAGGGATAAAGGAAGGATTTTTATGAAGGGAAACTCTGTCTTTGTGGAAGATCAAATAAGGAGGCTTGACTGACAGTGCTTGTAAATCTGACACCCGTCTAGCTAATGTGATAGCTACTAGAAACAAAGTCTTCCAAGACAGAAACTTCAAGTGACATGAATGTATGGGCACAAAAGACAGGGAAGTTAGTTTGGACAGAAGAAAATTCAGATCCCAAGGAGATACAGGTTCTTGAAAGGGAGATCTCACAAAGTAGCGCCTTTAAGGAAGGTTTTCCATAATCTGTGGGTCATTAGATTAGGTTCATGTTGTCCCAAATGGAAGTTAGATATCACTGCCAATTAGACCCAAATTGTGGCAGCAGCTGATCTCTGATGGAAAAGTTCAGACAAGAATTCTAACACCATAGGGATGGATGCTGTGTAAGGATCTACATTTCTTTCTTTAGTCCAGATAGAATACCTTCTCCATTTGCTAGTGTATAACTTCCTAGTGGAAGGTTTATGCAAAGATGTGAGGATGTGGGTCATAGCAGGTGAAAGATCATGAAGCCTGACTAGGGATGGAAGTGGAGCAGCCATGCTGTCAAGTTGAGGGTGTGGAGGCAGGGGTGAAGGGAGCCTGACGTGTGTCAAAAGGTCTGGCACTGGGTCCAGAGCCCATGGATCATCTAGTAGATGAGGCCCAAGAAAGGGGAACCAAATCTGATGAGGCCAGTAAGGAGTGATGAGAATCATTTTGCTTCCCTATAACTTTGCTTTCTGTATCACTTTGGATATGAGCAGAAAGGGAGGGAATGCATAATGGGGTCTCAGGAGCCAGTCGTGAACAAATGCGTCTCTCGGTGACTCACCCGGAGGAGGATAAGGGAAAAATAACTGCTGCATTTGGCATTGATCAGGCTGGCTAAGGGATCACATTAAGGCTGTCCTAACTTGCTGAAGGTCTTTCCACTACTTACTGATTCAGAGACCACAAGTGAGGCATCAAGATTGCCCTGCTGAGCTTGTTGGCTATGACATTGGTTGTCCTTGGGATATGCGTTGTTACTAGAAAGCGTTGGGAAGATATCGCCCACTTCCAAACATGAAAAGACTCTCGACAAAGGTGGTATGAACTGGTTCCTCCTTGCTTGTTTAGATACCATACCACTGACATATTGTCTGAATGGATTGCTATCATCCCTAGAGGAAGAAAGTCATGAAGTGCTTGCAACGCTAGAAGCACTGCTCTCATCTGATCTGCAGGTGAGCCTCATGATCTTGCCATGTGCCTTGGACAGTTATGCCTAGATAATGCCCCCCCCACACCCTATCTGTGAGGCATCTGTGGTCACAGTAGCAACGGGTTGGCGAGGGAGGAATGGAGTGACTGTTGTCAGCTGATAGGGCTGAATCCACCAACGAAGGTTCTTTTTGCACGACACTGTTATGAGGATATAGTGAGATAGAGGCAGTTGTTGAAGGGACCACTGGGAAAATAGAAGCCATTGAAGAATTTGCATATGCAATCTAGCTAGTGGGACTAGAGTTATGGAGAGACCATGGTCCTTAAGAGTTTCAGCACTGTCTTTGCCTTGACTTTCTGTAGAGGAAGCAAACTCCGAATTTGTTGCCTGAGGATTTATATTCTGTCTGCAGGTTGATGAGCTAGCATGGTGACTGTGACTATTTCTGCGCCTACAAAAGTCACAAATTGAGAGGGGGATAAGGCAGACTTTTCCCAATTTACTGTAATCCCCAGCTGGGAACAGAGCTGGATGGTCGAATCTCTGGCTTGTAGGAGTAGGTGCCTGGTGGTAGTGGTCAGGAGCCAGTCGAACAGGTATGGAAACACTTGGAATCCACATTTCAGGTGAGCTGTCACTACTGCCATACATTTAGTAAACACTCTGGGGGCTGTGGTGAGACTAAAGGGCAGAGCACAAAATTGGTAATGACTGGCTCCCAGCCAGAAGCGTAAATGACTCCTCAATGGTCTGTCCATTTTTATATGGTAGTACACATCTTGGAGGTCTATGGAGCACATCCAATTGTCTTTCCTTAACAGAGGGAGTATAGACTGAAGTGTCACCATCCAGAACTTGGCCTTCTTTACAATTTGTTTAGTTTGCTGAGGTCCAAGATGGGCCTCCAGTCCCCTGTTCATTTTGGCACTAAAAAGAATCTGGAGTAAGTTCAGAATCCTATCTGGTTTGTGGGGATGGTTTGGATGACTCTCTTTGAAAGCAACTTTTGCACTTCTACAGTTGCTTGATTCCTGTGATTGGGTGGAACATCCAGGATCTTCTTGGGAGTGTGGGGTGGAAGAGAAAAGGGTATGGAGTATCCTTTGGTGATCATTCTTAGTACCCATATGTCTTGGGTGATGTTTAGCCAGGCCTCTGGATACAAAGACAAGTGGGCCCTGACTGGATCCAGAGAAGCACAGCCGGGTTCCATATCATGACCCTTCTATAAATTATGTATATAAATAGCTGTTTGAAGAGGGGGTCTGGGTATGGGCTGGGATACATTTTTTGTACCTGGGTTGATGAGAGAGGATATGGATGAATGGGACTTTGATGATGAAGAAGAGCTTGAGGAGACCTTTCAGAATTAACTTGTTCTTCCGCTCCTAGAGAACTCTGAAGCTAAAGGAATGACAGAAGGAACAAGTTTCCTGCAAGTGAATGGCTCCAAGGCAATAAACGCAATTACTGTGGCCATCTGTAATTGACATCTTTTGGGAGCACTTTATGCATTTTTTCCTTTATCATGGCTTAATTGCAAAAAGGTCTGCCACTGTTTCATGGTTATTGTAATGTAGTTGATCAGTGCGAGGTGTATCTTATACATTTTAAGCACTCTTTTATCCATGAATGTGGGATGCTTTCAAATGTTTTTTTGTAGTCAATCCATGCCATTCTTAGATTCTTCCCCTTTTTGCAGTTCTACACTATGACTTTATTTAATGACAAATGATCCTTTGTTCCATATGACTTTCTTTTATTGCCCTTTTGTTCTGCTGCCATAATTGAGTTTTCTTCTAAATGACTATAAACTCTGTCGGCATCAATTCCCATATGTAGTTTGTACATCGTCGGAAGGCAAGTTATTGGTCTATAATTTTTAGGGTAGCTTGCAGGTTCACTCTTAAGTAGGCGCATTGTTTTTCCTGTTGATAGCCAGGTTGGTGTCTGTTCAAGATGCGCATATAAATAGTTCTTACTCATGGCTAAATCTCTGTGCAAAGATGTTAATACTTTTAACCAAAAGTTAGGTACTGCATCTGGGACTGTGGCTTTCCAGTTAGAAGTTTTTTCTTATCTTTGCTTCAATCTCTCTGGCTGTTACTTCATCCCATTTAATATCCTGTACCTTTAAACTTCTTATTCTTTCTTTTATTTATTTTATCCTTTTAGCATCTTTGTTATGTTCCACAGGATCTTCATAGATACTTATCCAAAATGTAAAAATGTATCTATTACTTTTGTTTTGGAGGTCTTTCAGTTCTTTTTACCTTGTTTCCCAATTCTCTATGAAACTTTTTTGGGTCATCAATAAAGCGCTTATTTTATACTTTTCCTTTATATTTATCTGCATATCTTCTAATTTTTTCTGGCTGTGCTGAGATTTTTAGTTAGTTTTTTGCGATAGTGCACGATAGATCCTGCTCTGTTCTAAATGTGCGCATTGCTTTTATCACGTCTATCTTTCTTAATATTTTTGTTGATCTGTTCCTTTTCTATATTTTTCTAACAGTGACACTTCTTGTCTTAATTTCTTTACAGTTTTCTCTTCCATAACGGTATTCAGTTTCTCTCCTTCCTTTCCCTCACTACCCTGTGTTCTCCTTGTAGAACTTCATCAGTTATTAATTTAGCTGCACAGTAATATATCCTGTTTACTTATGTTATATCGCATGGACCTCTATGGACAGTCCTAAATACCATGTTCATTTGTTTTATCAAACTTCTGACTATTTGGGTTTTATTGACATTTTGCAGTCTATTTCTTTCATTGATCTTAACATGTCTATCTGTCTATTAAATCAAGAAACTCTTATCTTAGCTCATTTTCTTCTAAACTGAGGGCACATTTTTTGTTTTCCATTTCCTGCGGGCATTCTGTACAAAGTTCTATGGCATCTTCTTGTGGCACATTCTCTTCAATTTCATCCTGTGTCATACGTTGCTCTGTCATATGAGAACTCACTGGCCTATCACTCCTCAACATTGACTGCATCAGAGTTTCCACAGTTTCCAGTTCCTCCCCTTGCTGTCTAGCTTCAAGTGAGCGTTTATACTGGTTTCCTGTGGAGGGCTCCAAAATATCTTCATATGGCACCTGACCAATTGCTTCCTGTTGCACTGGTTTCCCCTTAATTTGGATATCCATTGCTTTATCTTGTTGTGGTTCTTTCTGAATTACATTTTCTAAGCTGAATCCTTCACGTTGCAGATATTCCATAACCTCAGTTTCTATTTCTTTAATTTCTCTATTGCTAATCTCCTTTTCTACTTTTCCTCTTTGTCTTCTTATTTTTTGTAATGTAAAGTTTTCCCTGTCCGGATTCCTTTGCCTGTATATCTCTTCAAATATCTTTGGTGTTGCTCTTTTTGTATTAGTTAGTTTTGTTTTCTCCTTTGCATTAATATTACACCATATTAAATCTCTTTTTCTTTCCCATGTCCATATTTCTTCTTCAGATGTCTCAAAATCTTCCTGTTTCTCCTTACTTTGGGGACTCACTTCATCATGCTGTGATGTAACCTGTGTTAGACCTTCTACACCAAATCCTTCACTTCGCAGGCACTCCATAACATCAACTCCTATTTTTTTAACTTCTGCTTTACTAATCTTCTTTTCTACGTTCCCTCTTTGTGGTATTATTTTTTTTTATTGTGCCATTTTCCATATCCAGATGCCTTTGCCTGTATTTCTCTTTGAATATCTTTGGGGCTGCCTTCTTTACATTGATTAATTTGGCTTTCTCCTTTGCATAAATATTGCACCATATCAAATCTCTCTTTCTTTCACCATGTCCATATTTCTTTTTTATACTTTTCCAAAATCTCTAGGTTTTGTTGTTTATATTTTCGCACTTCCTCAGATGCTTCTTTTTCCAAACAGATCAAAAGTTTCTTAATGTATACACTGTTTTTCACAAATCTGTTGTATTAATAAATGCAATTTTTTTTTTATTTGAAGCTTCTGACAGTTTTTCTTGTGGAAATATTTTTCTTTCCTCTAATTTCGCTCAATCATTTTGTATATCTTGTGTCTGGAAATTCTGGACTTTTTGCATATTGGTAGCAATACATAATTTCTTTCTTATCCTCAATAGTCCACATTATCATTTTATGGCTGTTCTTTGGCCTATCAGTTTTTGTGATTTCTGTGGACTAATACTTCCTTCTACAATGGGGGGGGGGAGCATCCTCCTCCTGGCCCTGTCCTGGCCCTATTGTAGGAAAGTTTCTGTATTTTGAGGATTCTACACTGTCATCTCTTCCAGTCCTGGCACCAGTGTGTCTAGCAGGATTGGACACTTTTTTTATCCTGGGTCTTGTGCACACAGCTTTTTTTAATTTTCACCTATTTCTGTTCATGATATATGCATCCTCCTTTTATATGTTCTCCATAATGTCCCCCAGGAAACATCCCTTTCATTTTCTGTCTCACTCTGCACCACCATTTCTTTAAGTAAATCATCCCACAACCCTACCGACTGGAGGGTTGTAATTATAAATCCATAATTTTCTGACTCATCTCCATCAAACAGGTTTCTTTGACATATTTCCTCAGAATCCTGCACACGTTCTCTGATCTCAGTATTTGCTTTCTCTTTCATGTCTTCCACCACTCTATGACTCCATCATCTCCTTCTCTCTCTCCATCTGCCTCCCTGTTTCTCCGGGCTGCCTTCACAACTGTAATTGAAACAGGAAGTGCTCCTCCAAAATGGGTTCTACTCACAATGGAAAAGAATAGGGAAAGTCCCCTAATGCCCTGGCCAAACTTCCCCTGGTAGTAGAAGTACTACCTTTAGTTTCTCCTGAAAAGGAGGCCAGTAGCCTGGTAGTACTGACCTGGTCATCAAAAGATAAATAAATGGTCATGCAACAGATCCTAAGTTGTGAAAGGTGATGGTGCCTTCTCTGAATGTAAAACTGTACGCTAGTGGGGTACTGCAGAGATTACCTGTGTCTTCTGCTGTTTGGCATTTACTTTGCAGACATCCAAGTCAATATACCAGAAGTGTGGTTGGCCAGCTTTTTTAATTTTATTTTGTTTATTTTATTGATTTATTTTGCCTTTGTTTACCGTGTTTGTCTGACTGGGTTTAATCAAAAAAACGTTTTTAGTGCAGGCCAAAGGAGAAAACTTCCAACGTAATAGAAATATTTTTAAATGGACATTCAGTAACACACATGAGCAGACATTAAATAATGTACATTAACAATTACATATACATTTGTAAATTAGATTACATTCATATGGTGATGACTGCAAAATGTGCTTCAACATAGTATTAGTTTAAGGGTGAGCACACACAACAAAATATTAGTTTAAGGGTTTGCACACTTATGCAACCAGTGTATTGTACGTTTTTTTATTTTTTATATTTTTTTCCCCTAATAGATATGTTTGTTTTTCAATTGAATTGTACAGGTTATAGGTCACATTAAAGATGGGAAAAGTTTTGAAATGATTTATTGTGGTCTCATTTTTTTATATCACAATAACCTAGCATTTTAACAGGGGTGTGTACACTTTATTATATATATATATATATATATATATATATATATATATATATATATATATATATATATATATATATATATATATATATATATATGAATTATATGTATATATATATGTATGTATGTGTGTGGGTGTATGTGTGTATGCGTGTAAGGGTTGAGAATGGATATAAATTTATATGAAACAGAGATACAGTATGCAGTTTTAATACTCGACAGTTAGAATAATTGAAAAAGAAACAGATTTCAAACTTGAAAAAATATTGTAACTAGAAAATATGACTTATTTTGAATGACTGAAGAAGATATTATTCTCTGTATACTATAGGCTTCTCACAGGGGATATTGTTTAATATATAGATCTGTGTTTGATCCATTTCCTTTTGACAACCTATGAGTGGAAATACTTCAGGTAAAACAAAAAACCCTAGGCTCCGAATTCCAAAAATCTGCATTGAGAGCAAAATTAAAAGTTATGTACTCACCATAACTAGGCATCTGTTTTGTCCATTTTCATTCTTCATCAACACATGGGTACAAATCCGATCCTCATATCCAGCTTGGCCGCATATTCCATACTTCAGATCCAGCTGTTGAGCTCCTAACTCTACCCACAATGCACTATTCCACCCCCAATACTTCAGATCTCACCAATAATTCAGATTTTGTTTGATGCCATCACAAACAGACAGAGGTTCATCTCTTTAGTTTTCATAGTGGTTATTTGTGAGTTTCTGAAAACAATTTTTCTTAGAAAATATTTCTCTAATTTTAGCCACCTACCGTTAATTTTTCGACGGTCATTAAGAGTTTCTCAGTTTCTCTTCTTTTTCTTACTTTTCTATATAACATCTCTGCATACCATTGTTGGTATTTTCTTTTATCCATTATTTACCCATTTTAGGTTATAGGGTGTTTTCTTTATTTTACCATTGTTGGTAGTAAATTCTTTGTATTGTGGGCACAAAATCCCTAATTTGGATACTTGGATGCTCAGAAGGAGTGTGTGTACTGTCTTGCTGTTAATCACTTGGACACTGCATGTACAGTTTGCTTTACTTTTAATCTAAGGGCCTTGGCAGATAAGTGCAACAAACTTATTTTAAAAGGTTTGCTACCTGATACTACTTTCTTTTTTGAGGCTCAAAAAACTGTCAATTCTTTGGAATATACTGCCACTAAAAATAGTCTACTGTCTCTTTAAGATCATTGACTAATCTTGATATACAACCTAAATCTATAGACCTAAATGCAATACATTCACCGTTAAACTGTTTGTCTGTAGTCTGCATTGTCAAACTGATGTGCCAAATGCTGAATTCATATTTTACTGAATGTTCTTAGGCTTTCTGGGTATTAGGTTTGCGCTTCCCCTGAGTGATTCACCACTTGACCTTATACTACCTTTTAAAACTCATTATAGACAAGTGTGCTTACAGGAGTTTCTATAGTTACCTCCTACTGACACCTCCAGGTGTTAAAAATTGCTTGTCCATATTTGCATTAATAATTCCAAAACCATGTTACATACAAGACATCAGAAGATTTCGTCTTAAAGCATACATGACAGCAAACACAATTGAATTGATATTTGACCCATGTCTAATGCAGCTAAAGAGATATTGGATATTATTTGTATATTTCTTATTTATATTGGAATAATTTTCATATTTCTCTAAAGATCTCAA
The DNA here is from genome assembly GCF_019279795.1 of Protopterus annectens. Taxonomy (NCBI): domain Eukaryota; kingdom Metazoa; phylum Chordata; order Ceratodontiformes; family Protopteridae; genus Protopterus; species Protopterus annectens. The sequence goes on along the minus strand of NC_056727.1, from coordinate 152,931,766 downwards.
CATTCAGGTAACACAGACAGAACTGCATAGCCTCATATGAAAGCTCACAGTTGTATGAAGAAAATCTTTCTTGCTTAAATGGTTACTGAGATATCATAAGCTGTTCATACAACTTTATAAAATTAATATTCAGTGCCTTTATTTTGTCTTATAAAATCCATTTTGAAGCATCAAACTGAATGACTGCCACTAATGTAAAGATTCATTTATCCTGAATAGTTTGACATTTACAGTTTTCTAGTTCTGGTTCCAGAGATATAAATATTTGTTTGAACTGTAAGGTGATAACTTCATTTTGTAAAGGCTCAAGACACACACACACACTGAAAGTTAAATGTACACACTCAGAAGAGCTGTACTGGAGGGAATGAGTTAAGCCTTGTTTTGTAGTTCCTGTGGGAGTGACAGCAAACTAATATCTCAGCTGGAACGACTTAGGCATTCTGATTGTCTGGTTGTTCCTTTGGACAGTTCTTCCACTAGTGCATACCACATCTTTAATTGTTTAGTACCTAACATGGAGTAAGCTCCACTGGCATAGAGAAAAAGCCTTGACTACAATCAAAGTGACCTGAGTCTGACTTGTGGCTCTAGCACCTGATACAAATAGTACAGTAGGAAGAAAGGAATGAATAGGTATTGCCTACTTAACTTTCTTCTGGTAGGAGGAAAAAGAGTGCTGGCATAGGTGGGTCAGGTTTGGTACCCCAGTAGAGACACAGACATAGATTGACATTTGGGCTGAGGCGGCAGGTCAGACTGGAAGATACTGCTGCCATAAAGAGGAGAACAAGAGGATTCCAAAAGTTCATATCATATTGCCTATTATAGAAGAGACAGAGCATATGGGGGGGGGGGGGTGACTTCCACTAAAATGTTTTCTGTATGTGTCTCTGGTAGCTCTCTGGTCTCTCATATTCCAAGTTCCTTACTTACTGTCACTGAGAGTTTATTCTAGAGGACTGGCAATCACTGGGAGACATATCTGTCTCTCCAGCATGTTCTGTTCATGTCACAAGTTAGGTTGAGATCCCTGGAGTGAGTGACTCTTGTTCCCTTTGATTTGCAGACATGCAGCATTTCTATTAGGGCAGGGTCAGAGATTGCTCTGTAGGCCAGGCACAAGTCCCTTCTCAGCAGCCTGTAGGATACAGAGTACAGTTACAAGGCTTTCAGTCTTTTCATTGTATGTCATGTTTTAGAGGCCCTAAATTTTCTTGGTGAGAAACCTCTGTGGTCTCTCCAGCTGCTGCAGGTGTCTGGTGAAGTACATGCAAAAGGGAGCTTTGTACTCTATAATGGTCTGATGATGGTCTAGTAAAGAGGAGTTATAACTTCCTTAGCCTTTGATGCAATGCACTTACTTATGAGATGCACAGCTTAGAAGGCTTTCCTTACCACTGTGGACACATGGTGATCAAAGTTTAAATTGCTATCAACCTGTGCTCCCAAATCTTGCATCAATGGTTTTGAGCAGCTAGGGCGGGGGGGGGGGGGCTTTCAGTATTGTAATTTGCAAGGACTTCCTCTTTCCAAATGGAATAATAATGCACTTTTTTGAGTTTAGTTTTAGTACATGGCTTTGGTACCAATCATTTGTCTGTGTTAGCCCCTTTTGTAGTACGTTAACATCGTTGGGAGACTGCTGATTGCTTCCAGTGTGCTATCATCAGCGAACTTGGTAAGCAACAGGTCATCTACTTTCTCCTGGACTTCCAAGAAATAGATTCCAAACACTGAAGAGCCCAGCACAGATCCTTGTGGTGTACCACTGGTAATTGGTCCACTGGTAAAGGTGGACTCCCCAACTTTGGCAGTATGCATTCTGTCTGTGTGCTAGTTGGCTACCCATCTAGTGATGTATGGGTTAATCCCCAGCTGGGAGAGTTTCTCAATGATAACTCAAAAGCAAAAGATGACCAGCACCAAATGGTGAAACATGGTAAAATGTATTGTGACAACTCCATCATTGTAGTGTGCATACACACTACAAATCTGAAATCAGACCAGTTTCGGCATCAACATGCCTTCATCAGTGAGAATACAAAATAAATGCAAAAAAGGCATTATATACATAATTCGTACACACTAAATCTCCCTATTGGCTGATTACAATTGCTCATTAAGTCTAGGTTTAAACAATCCCCCAAGCCTAATGAACCAACCTCTTTCCTTATTATTCAAAATAGAGTGGCAACCTATTTTGGTCAACCTGTTACCCTCAACATGATCAATAATTGTAAATTTAAACTGTAATGTGACATGTTGAATGGTGTGTTTATATAGGGAACTTGACATCCTTTTATTCCTAATATCACTAAGATGTTCCGAAATGTGAATCCGAACAGACCTGGACATTTGGGCAACATAAAAGGCAGAGCATGAATGACTTGCTAAATATACAAGCCAATCCATGCTACAATTCCCCACAAAACTAATGTCATAAACTTTAGAAGTATTTGCACTTGTGAACTGTTTGGACTTGAGTATATGGCTGCAGGAGGAGCAATGACCACAAGGTGTACAGCCAATTATCTTATCCCCAAGTAATGTGAGCTGTTGTTTGGCAACTTCTGTTCTGTGTTTATGACTAAAATATGACCCCAATGCAGGTCCCCGATGAAATGAAAATAGACATTTGGAAGTTAAAATTTTGGAAAGCTTATTATTAGACTGTAAAATGCCCCAGTAGTGGTCAACAATATCTCTAAGGACATTGGTGTGACGTCCAAAAGTTGTAACTAGCCTGATAGGGTCATTGTCATGCAAACCCCTGTGCTTACATTCCAACAGTTCAGATCTCTGCTGTCATGAGGCCCAATCACTGGCAGTCATAATGTTGTTAAATTCATAACCCCTGTTCTGAAACCTGCCCATAAGATCTCATTGATAATATTGATATGAGCTTTCGGAGGAGCATATACATCTGATCCTAAGAAATCGGGACTTAGGAATGTTCCTGATAATATGTTTAGGATGAAAGCTGGAGGCATGAAGAAGGGTGTTGTACTGAGGATGTTTATGAAAAAAACCTAGTGCTCAATGTATGATCAGACTCTCTAATGATTTTAACATCCAAAAAATTAATCTGCGTAGCATGACAGCTAACCATAAACTCAATACCCTACTTGTGCTATATTAAACAGTGTATGAACTCTTGTAGATATACACTGTCTGCCCTCCACACCATCCAGCAATCATCCAGATAGTGTCTCCATATATAAACTCATTCATGTACAGATTGTGACTACTGTCATAAATCAATTGTTCCTCCAAGAAACCCATGAACAGATTTGCATAAATTGGAGCAAAAGATACTCCCATTGTATTACCCTTGACTTGCCAGTAACATTTGCCATGAAAATAAAAAACATTCTTACTCAAAACATACTCCATCGAAAATATCAATAGTGTTTTGAAACTTGGTGAATACATATCAGCCTTATGGAGCCAGTATTGAATGGTTTCCAAACCAGCTCAATGAGAGGTACTGGTATATAGGGCCGTGACATCTAATGTGCACATAAGTCAATCTTGGCCCAATTGCATGTCCAAAATATTTTGTAGAAATTGTGTTGTATCCTGAATTCTAGATTGAACATGACATAACAGCGGTTTAAGATATATTTGGTCAAAAACTGACAAAGGCTCAGTTATTTGTTGCTGGCCGTCTTTTGCATTTGAGTTACTATTTGGTGCTGGCCGTCTTTTGCTTTTGAGTTACCTTGTTTTGACCTTTGCAGCTGCCATACTTGCGGCTCCCTGGATCTGATACTGCAGAGTTTCTCAATGATACCTTAGTGGAGGATTTTGTTAAAAGCCTTGACCAAGTCAAGACAGGAGGTATCTTCAACCAGGGCTTTGGTGACATTCTTGAAGACGTCCACCAGGTTTAATAAGCATGAGCTACCCTTAATGAAGCCAAACTGGGTTGGGTCAAGAGTTTGAAGATTGCCTACGTCCTTGTTGATAAGGTCCATGATGATTCTTTCCATGGCCTTGCAGATAAGGCTGGTTAGGCTTATGGGTCTATAGTTTCCAGGGTTGGTTGATGGACCCCCTTTGTGCAAGGGGATTACTGCTACTGTTCACCACTTTGCTGGAACAAAGCCAGTGCTCAGGCTGTGGTTGAAGCGAGTGCCAAGTGCCTCTATTAAGTCTTATTTTAGATTGTTTAGTAAGCAGCCTGTAATGTTATCTGGTCCCACAGAAGCCATGTTTTTGGCCTTGGAGATAATGATTATGACCTGCTCTTTGGAAATATTAAGCAGAGGACGGGTGTCAGGTATACTTTGAGGTATGGCTGATGAGGTCAGAGGGTGATGTTTGCACCAAATCTGCCAGCTAGCAAATTGGAAATTTCCTTGGGTTCAGTATGAGTGGTATCATCCACAACAAGTTCTGCATATAGCTGGGCATTCCTTTTTAGATGATGGACAAAGCTAAAGAATGCCTTATGCTTACCCTTAGCTAGGAATGATCATTTAGCCTTGCAGCTAGGTTTAGAGGACTTTACAAGATATCTGATTTGCTTGTTCAAGCTGTAGATGGTATTCTTCCTCTGCTGAGTAAGTTCCCTCTTGTTCTTAGATAACAGTTTCTTCCTTCTGGTATATAACCTATTTATACTTGAGGCCCACTGGGTTGGCTTGTTTTTTTCAAGAGACCTGGCTTTGATCTGATCAGGTACAGCTGAGTCTATACACTCGTTTAAGTGGTTGAAGAGAGCATTGGTGTAACCCTCTGTATAGGAGTCATTGCTGGCTGCATTAACAGGAGGTTTGAAACTTTTTATACCATCACGTAGTAGACTGTAGTTTGTTTTGGACAAATGTTTCAGATTTTTGCTTCTGTGTGGGTGTCAGGTCTGATAATTATTTCAAAAGAGACAGACTTATGGTCTGACCTCACCAGTAAGGGCAACTCACAGAAGGTAGTGCAGCGGCACCTATGTTGGTGAGTACCAAGTCCATGACACTTGAGCCCCTTGTGTGGGGTGCAGACTATCTGTTTCAGGGCATTTGTATTGACAAAGTCTAGGAACCTCAAGCCAAGCATGTTTGTGCTCATGTATGTTGCCCAATGGATGGAAGGATAGTTGAAACCTCCCATGACCAGTGTTTGGTTGTACAGTGAGTGACTCTAGCAAGTCAAGGTAGGTGGTGTGCTTCTCTTGGTTTTTGGTGGGGGACCGCTAGCTAGTTATGATGTAGGGTGTTTTACCTGTAGTTAGTTGGACCTGGAGTAGCTCAAGAGAGTTGTACTGTTTAACCTGCCTCAAGGCGTATTTGTTTTTAATGAAGATGGATACACCTCCACCTCTGGTTCTTTCACGTTCGTTTTTGGGTGTGAGCATGTGGAAGATGTTGTAGCCTTGCACAGCTGGGGTTTTCTCTATGGGCTTGAACCATGTCTCAGTGACTGCACAGACAACAGCATCTTCCAAGGTGAGGAGTTCTCCATGGAGTGCAGTTTCCTGTTTAGGCTCCTAGCATTAAGCAGTATAACCTTAAGTTTGTCTCAAGTGGATGTTTTTACATCAGGAATTTTGTTGTTTTGACATTGCCTAAGAAAGGCACTATGGGGGAGGCAACTTCTTTGCCAGTATCCAAAAGCCTAGAGAAGACAGGTGAAGACCTTCTCTACCAAAGCAGTGTAGTCTGTCGACCATGTCTTCCCAGGCTTACAGATACTGGATCCCCCTGGACTGACTACCAGAAGCTAAGTCAATTGTTGATGTTAAATCATTTTTTGTCTGTACTGTGGCATCATCTTGGGTAAAGGCAGGGACATGCCTGTCTTGGAAACATACAACAGTAAGCACTAAGCACCAAAAAGTAGCAAAATACAACCAAGAAGTGATCCACAAGTTTTACTGCAGCAAGTTCTTTTTCTCTGACGTCTCGGCCTGGGAGACTGTCTGGGAAACATAATCTGAGAGTTCAGTCATGTCTCTCTTTATATAGTCCAGAGAGGTACATCTCAAATCATTCACCCCAACACGTACTATGACAGAGTCATAATAGTAATTGTTGTTGAGTGACCTGAGAGTGCTGACCATGATCTTCTCTTTGTCCAGCCTGGTGAGAGGGACATCTGTGTGTCTCACTATGGAGTCACCTATGACCAGGACATTTGGTTTTGAGGTGTTTTGCCTTAGGGGCTTATTTGTTGAGACACTGGTGTGTGTGTGTTATCATGTCTAGTGGATTCTATTTGCTTTGCAGTGTGTGCAAGTGGTTTGTGCTTGGGAGCTCTCTGATCTTTTGGTAGGCTTCTATTGAGTACCTCTGTGTATGTAGGTTTATGACTTGGGACCTTGTTTTGTGTGAAAGGTAATGTGTGTGTGCTGATAACCTGTTTGATGTCTGGTTTGTTGTTACATGAGAGAGAATTGATTCCAAATGCACAGTGTAATCACATCTCTCAATATGCAGTTGTCAGTATACATGAGGCAATTACTACATTGCCTCAGGATGCCCATGTCAATCAAGCTGGGCAGAGAAATGGTTGGGAAGTGACCATCCATTATGGCAAGTTTTTACCATTGTTACTGTTAGGGAGTGGACTAGTTTGACCAGATTTTGTTCCAGGATTCACAAAGGGACGTATTCTATTGAAGACTAGGGGTGAAAAAAACTGTGGCAATGCTTCTCATTGGGCAACCGAGTTGCCCACAGTGCAGTAGGGGAGCTTGGGAGGGTTCAACTAACACATGTCTAGTGGAAAATTGTCTTTCAAGGCGTGTGTGTTTGTACAGGGCACCACTAAACCCAGTTGTGCAGTGCGCAGCTATGTGCAAATGCAAAGCTTAAATACAAATGAGAATAAACACTTTTAAGCTATACTACCAATGGGAAAGCTCACAGTCAGCTTTCCTCCAGTAATCTTCAAGTCAGATGAGGCTCAGACTACACACCTCTGCCACAAGGGTGCCGACAGGGTCCTCCTGATGTAAGATGGCTGGAATAGTGCTCAAGTGTTACAACAGAATCTAGATTCAGCAGATCTGAAACAAGTCTATGCTATGTGTTAGCTATTTAAAGTAACAGAACAACTTTTTGTAAGTGCAGAATCAATAGAAAACACAATAATATACTAAGTCAAATATTCATTAGTTCAGAGGTCTGTATGTATGCATGTGTGTGTTTGCAGATGCAGAGGATAGATCCTACTTGTAGGATATGTAAACCTAAAAATACAAATGAGCACTTACATGCGTGTCAGTCTGGTAGGAAGTACATTAAGTTTTTCAATCATAACCTTTGTGTCAATCTTATACTGAAGTGCAATCAACTATAATTAGAAAACTGGTTCGAGTTCAAAGCAGCACAGCTTTAAGCAATTGACTGGCATTAAAAATGACAAAAATACCCTTTACCTAGTAATTCTGAAAATGTTACTTGGCTAAAAGACATTTTATAACTCAGTGTACAGCTACAACTGAGCACTAAATAACATGTTGATGATAATAATGTTCTGTGTTAAGGCTATTTCATGGATCGTTTTTGGAATAAATGCTGCATGTCCAATTGTGGAGTAAAAGCATTTTAAATAGCAAAGTTTCAATCTATGTCTCATATGTATTATACAAACTGTAAATAACATGAGTAAGTAATTCACTGTATCTTTATAAATCTAGAAGATTATATACTGTATATGGCACCTGATAACCATTTGAAAGAATAAACATTTTTAGGCTTGATACTATACAGTACATATTATGTTATCTTTTTTATGTGAAAATTATTGCTTGCAAGAAAATGTACCTTTCCTAGAAAATAACTATTTTTAGTTAAGAAAATGTTTTACAAAACTCAAAAGATGCTGAGTGAAACTCTGTGGTTGAAACCATGTTAAAATATAGGTAGAGCCAAGTAAAAATCAAAATATTTATATTATAGTGCTTGAAACACACACAAAAGTACACATTCAAAGATTAGGCACGTCAAGCCATGCCTCCTAGTCTTCAAATTGTGTTAATTTAGATGCCAGGCTAACATGTAGTAATAACATTGCTTTACTGGGGAAGGACTAAAGATTTGTTTTTATGTATAAATATATGAAGTTATAGTTTGGTCAAATATTTCCAAAAAGTCACACCAGGTTGTCTGACTGTGATGATGAAGATTGTTTCACCTCACTTTACCACAGAATCCACATCTCAGACTGAATACCTAGCTTTCCAGGTAAGCATTACCGTTTAGCACATTTTCTTTAAAATAACAGAAATATTAAGGTAACTATCCAACTTTCAGTGTGTCATCCATTTCCCGTGATACAGGTCTGCTGTCATAGATTCTTTTCAGGTATATAACTAGCAGAAGCCCTTTTCTTCTCATTTCCCACACACCCATAAGATAAAATAATGTCAGGTCTGGAAAAATTCCTTATACTGTTGCTTTTTACAATGTGTATTTTCTTTGTAAAAGGTTAATAAAATTGAGACTTTTTACCTATCTTATTTTCTCTCTAAAATACCCAAAAATAGTATCCACAACACAGACATGTAACTTTAAGAGTTTTTGTAGGTGGAGGGGGCAAATCCAGTGGTACCTCTAACCCCAAACATATATATATATATATATATATATATAGAGAGAGAGAGAGAGAGAGAAATCAAATCCACAGTCACAGCAATTCACAGGAAACAGGAATATCACTGGCAATGATTGCCAGTGGAGAACAACATTTGACATCCTGTCTGTCAATGTATGTTCCTGCTGGTAACTGAAGTTCGAGTAATTTAACCCTGAATAACTATAGAGGACCCCATTCCCCCACCTTCAGCTTTGTTAGTTTAATTTGTTTTACAAGTATTGTGTGGTCTACTATGTTTTTCTGTGCAATTATTTTAAAATATCATCTCTGCAATCTAGAGGTCGTGTTACCAGTGGTCATATAAGTAAAGTTTAATAAATGATTCAAGGAAAGATGCTGTTCCTATGTAATGTGCATTGATTTATATTTAAACATTAACAATCTCGTATTAACCATTACAAGAATGTACAAGAGAATGTTGTAAATAGGTGCTATAGGATCTTTTATATCTGCCTAAGCTACCGGTAACTCACTCAGATGGGGCATTGGTTTAATGTCTCATTTGAAGGATGACACACACAGGAGTGAAACACCCCCTTGATGCTGCACTCCATTGTCAGTAATCCAATCACCTGGAATGGCAATTGGACCTAGAGCATTCTGGTCTTCCAAAACTAAAAGCAAGTGTGCTACCTGTTGCATTACCGACACTGTTGATGTCTAAAAAATAATATAGCTGTAATTATAAAAACTGCAGAAAGTAAAGTTACTTGGTTGTTAATAAGGACAATTATTCTTTGATAATGATATGAAAGAAATTTTTTTTTATTAATTATGGGATGCTAAATGAAAGACTAGAATAAAGAGCTCTCAAATGGCTCTGCTTTTGCAGGACCTTGCTGATGTTCCCTTGTGTTTTACCCTGTCTCATGTAAAATTTCTGATTTTCTGTCAATCAATAACAGCAGCCATTAAGAGCTTTATAATTCTTACGATTCCAGAAATGCATGTTAATACAAAAAGTGTAGTTGTGTAAGTTGAACTTACCATATAACAGTAGATGTTTAATTGATCACTGCTGTAGTAGCCTTAGCTATATGGGTTATATCCTACCAAGGATATAAAAGCCAGCCAGCTTCCAAAGCTTCAGGCACCTTCCGTACTCCCACACTGTCAAGAAGCTTGAGCTGAACTGACTAAAATTCAAGTTTGGGAGTGTAACTCTTCAAAGCTTTCCTGCTAGCAGACAGGACTATGCTAGGAACAAAATAAAAAAAAAAAAAAAAAAAAAAAAAATAGATGTCCACATCCTGGTATAAAAAAATAAGGGGTTGGAGGGAGGGAGTGGCTACTACAGCAGTGATCATTTGAACATCTAGTGTTATGGCAAGTTCAGCTTATACAGCTGTACTATGTTCATCATATTGATCTATTGATCACTGATGCAGTAGCTTTAGCTACATAGGTAGATTACATAAGCTCAATACATTTGGAAGGTGGAAGGAGAAGAGTTCAGGAACTCCTGAAGAATGGTCCAAGCAAAGCTTGATTTAGATCTACAGAAGGAAAAAGAAATTATGTCTTACCATAATGTTCCATCTGTGTTGTTGATCTTCACTAAGCGTTGACTGTAGGCTCAGTTCTGAGCCTCAGAACCGACTCAGCCATTATTCCAGCTCGTGCCTTCTAAATCTCTCGAGCTAAGCTCTAACCATCATGCTCCTCACCAAATCACCTCAGATCGAGTTTGCAAAGGATAATGACAGACCAAAAGAACATATAATATGAGGCTACAGCTGAGCCAATACTATATAAGACATTCTTTGAGAAGGTATGATCCACCGAGAGTCCTAAAGGTAGGAGGAAAGAGGTGGGAATATCAAGGCTTAGTGAAGATCGACAGCACAGATGGAACATTATGGTAGGACATAACTTCTTTATCTGAAGTTGTCAATCTTCATGTAATCCTCAACTGTTGGACCCTAGCTACCTGAATCTTGGAAGGTCTCATGGAAGAATATTCCTGATCACCACTGAGCCAAAATATGTGGGACCCCTAGAGACCAGGTCTAATTTGTAATGTGTAATAAAGGTGTGAGGAGATTCCCAAGTTGCTGCTGCACAAATCTCATCTAAAGAAGCTCTGGCATGAAATACTGTAGATGCTGCTATAGCTCTTGTTAAATGAACTTTAACAGGTCCTGATGGATGGATGCCTTTTTTGTCATAAACAAAAGTAATACAGTCTTTGAGCCGTTTAGCCAGAGTGAATTTAGACACTGGTCTTCCTAACGTAACTGAAGAAAAGGAAACAAATAGCTGGTCAGATTTTCTTATATCTTTAGTTCTGTAAAGATAGAAACGTAACTGTCTGTGAACATCAAATAAATATAGACAGTACTCTCCTTTGTTAGAAAAATTGGGAAAAAAGACTGGGAGATGTAAAACCTGATTGATGTTAGACTCGGAAACAACCTTAGAAAGGAAGGAGGGATTCATCCTAAGGGAGACCCTATCTTTATGAAAGACTAAGATGGGAGATTTGCATGACAAGGCTTGTATTTCAGATATTTTCCTGTCAAAGGTAATGGCTAATAAAAATAGAGTTTTCCAAGACACGAATTTTATGTCACAGTTGGCTGATGGCTCAAAGGGGCGAGAAATGAGAGTTTGTAGAACCAAATTCAAGTTTCAAGGCACAGAAGATTCCTTGCATGTCAGTCTAAGCATTAAAGTTCCCTTAAAAAAAGGCTTTACAAAGCTTATGAAACATAAAGGATGAGCCATTGCACCCAATATGGAAGTTAGAAATAGCAGCCAGATGCACTCTAATGTTTGAAGTTGAAGCACCCACCATAAAGAATAAAGCCAAAAAGTATAAAAATGTATCAACTGGCACTGAGTAAGGGTCAAGATTATAGTCTAGTGACCATTTGGTGAATTTCTGCAACTTGCTGTGGTACAATTTTCAAGCTGAAAGTTTGTGGTGGGCTAGAACAATACTTTTGACTGAAGGAGTGATGCCTGGCTATCATGGGAACTGGAGAAGCCTCGCAGTAAGCTTGAGATACTGTATGTTCAGATGAACCAGTCCATCCCGGTGGGAGAGTAGATCTGGAGCTGGGTCGAGTATCCATGGTTTCCAAAGCAGATGAGACCATAGGAAGGGAAACCAAACCTGTTTAGGCCAGAACGAGATGCTGAGAATTATTTTGTTCTTTGACCTGTTGGCTTTCTTTAGAAATTAAGATATCAGTGGAAATGGAGGAAAGGCGTATAATAGACCTGGTGGCCAATAATGGAAAAGATAGTCTCTGCGTGACTCCCTCAGTGGGGGGATAAGGGCAAAGTAATTGCTGCACTTCATGTTTAGAGGGGAGGTGAAGAGGACGCAGCAAGGTTGGCCCCAAAGGCAGAATAATTTGTGTGTCACCACTGGATTGAGAGACCACTCGTGAGGCAGGAGAATGGTTCAGCTCAGCCTGTCCACTATCACACTGGAGCTCCCTGAAATGTGGATTGCCATTAGAAAGTGGTCAGATGAAATTGCTCATTGCCATACTTTGAGCACTTCTCGACAAGGAGGGTATGATCTGGTTTCCCCTTGTCTGCTGATGTACCAGTCTACTGACATGTTTTCTGTTTGAATTGCAATCATTCCCAAAGGGAGGGCATCTTGAAATGCCTGCAACAATAAGAGCACTGCCCTCATCTCTAGAATACTAATATGCAAATTGGCCTCTAGTTGGGACCAAGGGCCTTGGACTGCCTTTCTCAGATAATGCCCCCAATCTGGGATGTGTCCTTGGTCACTATGGCTTGGGTTGTGCAAGGGTAAAGGGTCGGTCCCACAAAATTTGTTTCGATTGTAGCCATGAATTCAGGTCTTCATTGCATTGACTGGTGATCATAACAAGATAGGACATTGGTTGATTCAATGGGGACCATTGGGATGTTAAAAAGCCATTAAAGGATTTGCATGTGATACCTGGCCAGTGAAAATAGAGTGATGGAGGCTGCCATTGACCCTAGAGCTTGTAAAATTAGCCTTGCTGACACTTTTATTTTCCGAATGATCTTGCTGACTTGCGATCTGATACTTTGGACCCTTTCTAGGGGAATGGATGCAATGCTGCTGACTGTGTTTAGAGCAGTTCTGATGAATTCTGGCAATTGGGATGGTTCTAAATGGGACTTTTCATAATTTACCAATATTCCTAACGTGGAACAAAAATGTAGAGTATAATTCCTTGCCTTTAGGAGTTGATGCCTGGTGGGAGCAGTAAGGAGCCAATTGTCTAAATATGGAAACACTCAGAATCCTAGCAGTCTGAGGTGGGCTGCTACCACTGCCATGAATTTGTTGAACACTCTGGTGGCTGTGGTGAGACCAAAGGACAGGGCTCTAAACTGGTAGTGACTGGCCCCCAGCCAGAAGTGCAGAAATCTCCAGGAATGCTTGTCCATTTTTATATGGTAATGCACATCTTGGAGATCTATGGAGCACATCCAATTGTATTTTTTCCAAAAACGAAAGCATAGACTGAACGTGATCATCCTGAATTTGGTTTGTTGAACAGATTTGTTTAACCGGCTGAGATACAAAATCAGTCTCCAGTCCCCTGTTTTCTTTGCACTAAAAAGAATCTTGAGTAAATTCTGGATACTGTCTGGTCTGGTGGGACTGATTGGATGACTCTTTTGTGGAGCATTTTTTGATTTTCTAAACTGCCACCTCCCTGTGACTGGGTGGATCATCTGGGATTTTTCATGGACTTTTTTGGATTTTCTAAAAAGGGAATTTTGTAGCCTCTGGTAACAATCCTCTGCACTCATTTGTCCAATGTAATTGTCAGCTAGGCAGATTGCTGCAGGGATAATCAACCCCTGACTGCCTCCAGAAGAAGGCAATTGGGCCTTCTTTCAAAAGTGCTGATAGGAGTTTCCAGGAAGGAGCCCTGGAACCCCAGTTATGTGGGCCATTATTGCCTATAGAATGGCATCTTCCATTATTACTTCCCCCTCTGGCCCCGGGGAAGTCATTGCCATGTGAGTCCTGGAAAGCTCCTCGGGTCTTTTTGAACCATAGGCTCCCACTTATTTGGTTCCTGGAATAGGGCTGTTGACGAGTGAAGTATGCACCCATAGCTGAAAAGGTTTTTCCATCTTTCTCACATCTGGCTAGCGTCTCTTTATCCTTGGGACCAAACATGGAAGATCCGTCAAATGGAGCATTGACAAAAGAAGACTTAAATGGCTCCACAAAATTGCATAGGCGCATTCAGGTGTGCCTCCTGATCACTACGCCTGAATTTGTAGCTCTTGTCATCTCTTCAGCAGCATGAGCAGTTAGCCTCATGGATGAGTTAGACATAGATTCCAGGGTGGCAAGCTGAGAAGCTACTTTGTCTCAAACTCCCTCAGCTACTGCTCCTGAAAGAGTATCTGATAGCTCTTTAATCAGGTCTCTTTGAAGCCTGGTGAAATGTGCCAAGTGTTTCCAAAACCTGAAGGTGAGGGTTGAAGACACAGAAATATGCTTCCCGAATCTATCCTTCATCCTAGACTCCTTGTTAGGAGGATGGATAAAAGCACTTTCATCAGTAAGTTCCTTCTTGGTGGCCCAATGTTGCTGATTTGTAGGAGCAGAAAGAATACGGTCAGGTCCCTTTGGGATTGGCTTGATGAAGTCAGGTAACTTTAAAGCCTGCTGAGTGATCAACTTAATAAGATCATCAGCAGGTGGAGAGATCCAAGAAGTGGAAGACTGGGCATGAAAAGCCTCTAGGTATACCGATTCCTCTGAGGAAGGTGGAATGAAAGTCCAGCCACCCCTCTGTTTAAGGATTTCTAGGATGTTCCCAAAGGAACTATCTTCAGGGGGTGACTTCTGTGAAGGACTCTTCAGGGGAGTCCAAGTGCTTCCTCTTGCACTTTTTCTTTGAAGGTACCTCTTCGGTGGGATGCTACAGAGAGGTATCAGAAGATGTCAGAACCACAGTGGTTAGGTCCTGACACATTTGTGCCCTCTGTCCCAGGGAAGAGACTGAAGGAAGCTCCAGTTGAGGGGATGGGCCAGATGATTGGTGCAACAGAGAAGGCATAGTCTGTTTGTGCACCATGGACAAGGCCCTCTCCATAGCCTGGAAGGCAGGCTCACCCATAGAGGGATGGGAGCCTGAAACTGAACCAGACTCCTTTGGAACCATGGTCCCACCCTGTACCGAGGAGGCCACCTCTGAAGTCGAAGCCAGGGTCAAACTTACATATGCGGAAGCACTGAGGGGCATGGAAGGCTCCAAAAACATCAAAGTTGAACCCTGCCCCTCAAAATCGGCAGCAAAGTATCAACCCTGGAAGCTCTCTGGATCCAACACACTGGAGGAACTCAGGGTAACTATCTGTGTCAGAGAAGGAGCTCTGACTGGAACCGAAACAGCCAAAGCTGGAAAGGTCAACACCAGGGGCTCCAAAAGCTCAGCTGGAGTCAAAGGAGGAACTAACAATGGTGTGGAGGAAGGTAAGGTTACAGAGCTAACCTGGCTAGGAACCATGGAAGGAGGAAGTCTCCTCGCCATTAAGAACTGATTCACCAGTCTCATAACATCGGTTTCGGATAAACTCTTGGTGGATCGAATCAAGGATTGTGATGGAGATCTTGGTGAACATCTCTTCAAAAAAGGGCTAGGAGGATGGTCTGCAAATGGATTGATTGAAGGTGAGTATCTGGATCGCGGGATGGGAATGGTTGAAGTAGTCATTGGTTCCACGGATTTAGCTGGTACTGAAGATGCGGTGTCTAAAGTTGACAAAGCACTCCATGTAGAAGAAGTCAGTGCAGTAGCAAGGGCCACTGATGCTGAAGACTGGCCAGCTTGAGTTACAAGTTTCAAAGGAGTTGTCAGAACTGTAGGAATCTTTGTGATTTTAGTTAGTGGTTTCGACAATACTGTCAGCACCGTCTGAGTCTGTTTCTTGGTCTTAGATGAAGATGCAAAAGATGATGTACTTGAATCTGTTTTAGGACTAGAAATAGCCTCTTCAAAATCAGGTTGCAGGAAACTCTTTAAGATTAACTTATTTTTACACTCTATCAATGCCCTGTGGCTGAAGCTAGGACAGATAGTACAATCTTCTTGTAGATGGACCACACCAAGACAATACACACACAGTGTGTGTCCATCCAAGTCTGTCATTTTTCTGTCACATTTCTGGCATATCTTGAAGCCAGAGATGACTTTAGAGTGTTTTTGAGTTATATCAGCCATTGACAAAAAATAAAGTAATGGCTGCTAGTAACACGCACACTGACAGACACACTAGAAAATTACAGGACAGAATAAAGCTCTATTATTATTATTTTTTTTTTTTTTTCAAAGGAAAGGAAGAAGGGGATACTAGCAATGATATAGAAGATCACCCAAAGATAAAGGGGAAAGGTACCATCAATGGTACTCAACAAGCTACCAAAGGTAGAAAAAGGGGAAAAAAGTGCACTCACACAATGAATAAGGTGTTTAACGAGAGCGGGTAGAAAATAGTAGAACTTTAGAAGAGTTTAGAAGAAAAAGGATATAAAACAAGACTTACAGCAAGCTATTGCTCAATAGTTCAGATAGAATGTATCTGTCACTCCAAAGTGGCAAACAAGATCTGAGGTGATTTGGTGAGGTGCGATCTGGGTAGTGCTTAGCTCGAGAGATTTCAAAGGCGTGAGCTGGAATAATGGCCAAGTTGGTTCCGATGGTCAGAACTGAGCCCACAGTCAAGGATTATGTGAAGCTTGACAACATCAGATTCAAGTTTATAGTGCTTTGCAAAAATATGTACAGAGGACAAAGAAGAGGCTTCTAAAATATTTCTCAATCTAATCCTTTCCAAAAAGCCATTGATGAAGCCAAGGCCTTGGTAGAGTGGGCCTTGACCCTGCCTGGTCTAGATTTGTTATGGTGAGTATAACAAAAGGTAATAGCATTAGACAGCAATTTGGAAATAGCCTATTTGGCACAAGTTGTCCCTTCTTCTTACCTTCACAAGAAATAAACAATTAATCTTAAGATCTCAAAAATTTAGTTCTGTTGAGATAGCATGTGAGTTGCCTGTTGACATCTACTGTATGGAGTCTCCTTTCTCCTTCATTTTTAGGTTCAGAAACGAAAAGGGGCGATGGATAGTTTGGCTTAAAGAAAACTTGAATATGACTTTAGGCATAAAAGAAGGGTTAGTTCTCAAACAAACCATGTCCCTGTGGAAAATGAGATAGAGTTGACTCACCATAAGACCTTGCAATTTGGATACCCTTCTTGCACAGGTCAGAACAATCAGTAAAACTGTTTTCCATGTTAAGAACCTCAAGTCAGGCAGATTAACTATTTCAAATGGAGCAATTAGGATTCCAAGGAAGGGGCATTAGCTTACTTGGAGGCCTCTTCTGCAAAACCCCTTTTAAGAACTGTTTGATATGAGACTGCTTTGAAAGCGGAGGATTCATGGGTAGACATGCTGAACTGTCTGATAAATTAACCTTCATACAGAAATAAAAGAGGCCATCTGATAGTGACTCATAAATATTGTAAAACATGAGAACAATATAGCGGTAATAAGAAAGGCCATAGGATAGTAACTCACATAAAACTTGTAAAACATGAGAACAACTATCCCTGAATGGGAGCTGGTTATGTTGTTGGCACCAACTAGAAAAAACTTTACATTTGCTAATATAAGGTTTTCTAGGAGCAGGCTTTATTGCTTCTATCAGTGCCTGCTGCACAGCCTCAGTAAACATGTGCCTAAAAGGAAATAAAACCCTATCATCAAGGCAGTCAAATGAAGTTGATTGATGTCAGTAGGGGGAGGTATCAAATACCCCTGTTCTTGTGCGAGTAGATCCAGCCTGTGAGGAAGCTTGTGGTAATTGCACCTGGCCATTTCCAAAAGAAGGGAGAACCATAGTTGCCTAGGCCAGAAGGGAGTCACCGCAATGATCTTGGGGGATCCTTTTTGAATCTTCACCCTTGCTATTAGTGGAAATGATGGAAAAGCATACAGGAACATTCCTGTCCAAGGCAAAGAAAAGGCATCTGTCTTCTAGGCCTTCTTACATGGAGTCTTGGAACAGAATTGTGCCTGTTGATTTTACAAAGAGGAGGCAAAGAAGGCTTCTTGAGGAACTCCACAAAGATGGATCTAATTTTTGAAGACCTCCGATCTAGTTTCCATTCATGAGGGTTTGTCCTGGTTCTGCTTATCTTGTCAGCCACACAATTTTGCTTAAACAGAATGTAGAATGCCTGCAGAGTGAGACTGTGTTCTGAAGCTAAATCTCAGACTAACAAGTCTAGTCTGCAAGATGGGTATGACATGGTACCCCCTTGCTTGTTAATGAACCACATGACTGTGGTATTGTTTGAAATCAATTGGAGAGGTCCCAGGGACCAAAGATGATTGAAAGAGTTGAGTGTCTTGATCAGGGCAAGCATCATCTAGATACTTGTGTGCTTGCATCTCTCCTTGGTGTCACACATCCCCTTCACTTTTATCCCTCCTGAAACTGCTCCTCAAGCAAAGTCCAAAGTGTCTGTGGTGACTGATTGCTTTGTAGGAGGGACGGAAAAGAGGGGATCTGGATTCGAGAACATCTGTTGTCTCCATCAAAATATCTCTTTACTGACAAACTCCAGTACTGGGATTTGAAAAGATAAAGAGTGTTGATGTTGGAGCCAAAGAGATTTCAGATACCACTTCATAGGTTTATAGATTAGTACTAAGCTAACTGCCCTTGTGAGCCATTTTAAGACTAGCCAATTATCCCTTGTGAGACTCAAACCCTGCACTTTGTGTTTGTAAGGCAAACACCTCAACCATTAGGCCACATTTCCAACCCCCTATATCTTGTAATCTTGTCAGGGGTATCATGAGAATCATGGATGCCATGAGAATCATGGATGCCATGAGACCCAGGGGTATCATGAGAATCACGGATACCATGAGACCCAAAATGTTGAGGTATTCCCTTGCAGTGACTGAAGTCTGAGCGGAAAACCTTAGATATAGATCTAAGTTAAGATATACTTTTTCCTGTGGAAGAAAAGCTCTTTGAGCTGAGGTGTCTAGCTGACATACCAGGATCACAATCCACTGAGAAGAAGTCAAAAAAGACTTTTGAATTTTCTGTTGGAATCCCAGCTTTTTTAAGAAATCTCACACTAAAGAAAATGATTCTTGACACCTTGTAAAAGACTCTGGAAAGATAAACAGATCATCTAAATATGGACAAAAATGGATACCCTGTAGACTGCAATAAGCTGTTACTGAAGCTATACATTTTGTGAACACTCTTGGTGCAGTGGATTGTGCAAAGGGTAAGGCAGAATACTACTAATGTGATCCAGACACACAAGACCTTAAGAACTGTCTGAAGTCTAGATGAATAGGTATGTGAAGAAGAACAGGTGGAAACAAAGGAGTCTGATCAGGGGAAGAGGAATGATTCCCTGGAAATGAAGAAGTTTGTCTCACTGCCATTCTGTAACCTTGATGAAAGAATTTCAGAACCCATTTGTCAGAAACAATCTTTTGCCAAAATAAAAATGGAGGTTCAGACATTATGGAAAAAAAGAAACCAGGGTGTGAGGGGGGTCACAAGGTTTCTTGAACAGTGACTCAGACCCACAGGACAGTCCTATGTTTTAGGAGGTCTGAGACTTCTTTTTGGATCCTCCTTGCTATTTCTTCTGAAATATCTGTTTATCTGAATTTGTTGAGACTGTTTAATTTTCCTGCCAAAACTAGATGAGGAGACAGAAAATCCCTTGGACAATTTGGGGAAATAGGGCAGAAATATTTTACAGATTCCCTTGATCAGCTTGCCCCTTTTATCACACTTTTGATTACTTCTGCACCAGAGGGACAAACACTAAATCTCATTTTTAACATCATCTAGGAGGTTCTAACAATGCAGCCATGCAAATCTCCTTAAATCAGTACCAGTGACGAAAACTGCAGATAAAAAAGGAAATCATGTACTCACCATAATGTTCCATTTGTGTTGTCTGTTTTTATCCTTCCTCAACAGTTGGGTTTGGATTCAACCGTCAAATCGAACTTAGACATTATTTTAGCTTGTGACCACCAAAAAACTCTCAAGCTCCTCCCCTACCCATAATGCACCAACCCCTAACATACTCCAGATCTCATTTGCCAATTTTGCATTTGAAAGTGGTCGCCTTAAGCTCTTGAGCATTTAACATTTGAGATAAGTCTTTTCTTTGGTCTTTTTTCCTGTTGAGGAATGAATGAAAATTGACATCATGCCATTCCTCATACTTTCCTAATTTGTCAGAAGAAACTAACATATGAGCCTAAGAAGTGAAAATTTTGAAAATCAAAGTTGCAGAAGTATACATTTTTATCCCCATACCTATCAATAACTTTTTCATCCTTATCAGAAGGATTTTGATTGGAATTAGCTAAGTGTTTTAACAGCAATGGGATCAAATAAAGCTATAACTGCTGAGTTAGGTTTGGGAACAGTGTATACAATTTAAACGACTAAGAACTTTATAAATCCTATCTGCCTTTTTTATTGGCAGCTGTCTATCACAAAATGTTCAGGCAATAACACACACATCCTCTAAAGCCAACAAAACAGGAGGAATTGGTGTGGGTTCTGGAAACGTCTTCTGTAACATCTCATAGTATTTTTTGTGGGACCAAGAAAACTCAGTGTTCTCCCAATGAACAGCACTGGCACATTACAGAAATAGTCTTACAAAATGAGAAACACCCCACAGGGAGAATCAAACACTGAACTGTCCTCTGTCTGCATCACACATCTGAAGAAAAAAAAATATCCATCCCTGCATCTTCCTGTTCAGATTCAGAATCTTAAATCTCTTCAGGAAAAGAGGAATCATAGGTTAATAGGTTCATAGGTTGGTACTAGACTATCGGACCTAGGGCCTATACAAGCCTAGCCATAACAATTCCCTGGCTATTTCTTCCCACAGTATTTACTTCTCTGGACCCCTGTCTAGCAGGGAGACTGACGTGATCCCGGGGTGAATTTCCTATCTCCCATCCAATCATCAAGGATCCTTATGAAGAAGGCCAATGAGGCGCTCTGTTTGACATGTATGGGTAGTCTATTCCAGTCTAGAGAGTCTCTGGGTCAGGAACCTATCCCTCCAGCATATTTTATTCATTGTGATGACAAGGTTTAGATCCTTGGAGTGTGTGTGTCTCTGAGGGGTTGGGATTTCTTTATGTGTAGCATATCCAACAGCTCTGGGTTTGACATGGCCTTGTATGTTAAGCAGAGATTGCCTCTGAGTAGACGATATGTGACAGAGTATAGGTGGAGTTTTTTTAGATGGTCAGCAGAGGGCATCTGCTTTAGGCCTGTGATTCTTTTAGTGAGGTATTTCTGCAGTCTTTCCAGTTGTTGCACATGTCTTGAGAAGTACATACCAAATGGGGTGTTGTAATCTATAATGGGTTTAATGAGGGATGAGTACAGTGGAACAATGACCGCCTTTTTTCCTGGATGAAAAGCCCTTAGTGATGAGGTATGCCACATAGAAGGATTTCCTGACTGTTGTGGCAATGTGGTTATTGAAGGTGAGACCACTGTCCAACTGTGTCCCTAAGTCTCTTATCACACTTTCGGTGTTTAGTGTACTGCCACCTATGTGGTAATTCATGGGTGCATGTTTTTCCCAAAGGGGATAACTATACATTTCTTGGCATTGAGCTTGAGCCCATAGCTCTGGCACCAAGCATCTGTTTCTGTAAGGCCCTTTTGTAGAATATCCACATAATTTGGGGATTCAATAATGGCTCCCAGTTTGCAGTCATCTGCGATCTTTGTTAGCCAGAGTTCCTTAGTGTTGGCCTGTACTTCAAAGAAGTAGATGCCAAACAAGAGCGGTCCCAGGACTGAACCCTGGGGTACTCCTCTTGTCAAATGTCTGGAGCTGGATTTGGAGTCAGCTACTTTTACAGTGTGGGTTCTGTCAGTAAGCCAGTTGGCAGCCCATCGAGTGATGTAGGGATTAATGCCCAGTTTAATATGTTTATCTATGATTCCAGATTGTGGTATGATGTTGAAGGCCTTGATGAGGTCCAGATAGGCTATGTGGACCACCGTATCCTTGTCCACGGCTCTGCAGACTGATTCGAAGAAGTAAATCAGGTTCAGAAGGCAAGATTGGTCCTTCACAAACCCAAACTGCATGGATTCCAGTGTTTTAAGGTTGCCAGTGTCTTTGTTTTTTAAGTTCCATGATAATACGTTCCATGGCCTTGCAGATCAGCCTCGTCAGATTGATGGGGCAGTAGTTCCTGGGATCCAAGGTGGATTCCCCCCTTGTGGAGTGGAATAACCATAGCTGTGCACCACTAAGTGGGCACAAAGCCTGAGGTGAGGCTATGATTAAACATGACACTTAGATGAGGTGCCAGTTAATTTTGTAGTTCATGTAGTACACAGCCTGAGATGTCATCTGGTCCCATGGATGCTGTATTCTTAGCTTTGGAGAGTGCATTTTTTACCTGTGTGGCCGT